>NW_024037064.1:5829468-5945666 GCF_015706575.1 Patiria miniata | reverse complement strand
GGGCAGTTATCGCTTGATGAAAAAAAAAATTGCACGGTACAAATTTGCATATACATTCCACAAGGTCTATACCAAATTAATGAAGGGAACTCAGTTCAAAATAAAATTTCTTTTTAGCAAACTATTGAATTTGAAGACTATCTTTTCTGAGATACAGGTCTCCAATATTGTTTTTATATAAAATTGTGAGACTGACAAAGATGGTACGCAAACATTGTGAATTAGAATAAAAACGACTTTTCCCCAGCTAAAAAACCTGAAACTACCCCAGCACAAAATGTGCCTGGTAGTTTTCATTGGTGAGTAAGGCGCCGCAGAAATAACTGGTTCGCACTTCCCAATGCTTTTTGAAATCATTGCAATAGTACAGGGACCAGGGATTTGTTCACAAACCAATCTCACGTGGTTCGTTGCGCGTTCTTAAATTGGCGGGGCACGACGTGGAGGACTTTCGAAAAAACGTCACAACAGTGAAAGTAAGTTTGCCATTTTTGGCCTGAAAAGTTAACCATTTGGCCTTGGAAAGCTAGGTGGAAGTGATTGACCTACTGTAGATTCTTCTGAGTTATTTTTTTTTTTTGCGTATGGAGAACTTTTCCACCCATATGTGCAGAAAATCAAAGCCCCCCGCATGCTCTGCGATCACGCACACAGTGCATTTACCCGGCGACTTGCACAAGGTAGCATAAAATGGCACGACAGTAGGAGGCGCGTGATGAATATGCATGACTATGACGTCACTAGAGAGCTCATGAGTAATATATCACGCACGGTACTGATAGATATACATGTAGATGCACACTGTATGTGCTGCATCCCACCGATGATTCACATTTAACAAGTCCTCTTTCTACTGTCGCGCCGCCACCCTCTAGTGTCGTCCCACTTACCGATGATATCACATTTAACAAGTCCTCTTTCTACTGTCGTGCCGCCGTCCTCCTCTAGTGTCGTCCCACTTGATGATCATCAGTTAGTGGGGCAACAGTAGAGGGTGGCGGCGCGACAGTAGAAAGAGGACTTGTTAAATGTGATATCATCGGTTAGTGGGACGACACTAGAGGGTGGCGGCGCGCGACAGTAGAAAGAGGACTTGTTAAATGTGATATCATCGGTAAGTGGGACGACACTAGAGGGTGGCGGCGCGACAGTAGAAAGAGGACTTGTTAAATGTGATATCATTGGTAAGTGGGACGACACTAGAGGGTGGCGGCGCGACAGTAGAAAGAGGACTTGTTAAATGTGATATCATCGGTAAGTGGACGACACTAGAGGGTGGCGGCGCGACAGTAGAAAGAGCGCCCAGTCTTCCCACGTAGACAGAGCTTCACTAGTGGCGAGTGAGCAAATGCTCCATTGTTCTCCATATGGGCGTCACAGTGGGGGGGGGGGGGGGGGGAGGGGGGGTTGACTTATTTTTTAGGAATTTGTATGACAATTTTTTTTGGGGGGGGGGGGCAGAGCTAGCTGGGGGGGGGTGGTTGTCCCCCACACCCCCCCCCCCCTGGATCCACGCCTGCATTTACAATGCATGCTGGGCATGGATAAAAACATGAATTTTAATCAGACTGTCTTTTTCATTGACATTCAAATTTGGCAGTTGGAGTATATTTAGCCGGCACCGGCTTTCTTTAAGCGAACGATATTTTGCCGAATAGGCACTGAAACATCATGCGCAGTGACATAAAACATAGTACATTTCGCTTGTACCCCCACCCCCCTTCCTGCAAACAGAACGCTTTCACGCTGTCAGGGCTGACGTCATTTGAGCTCTCATTGGATAGATTTGCGTGACCTGTGACGTACATGTAGAACGCGTCACACAAACTAACTTCCGGTGCCCATCATGCGTATAGCGTGCGAGTGCTAGCTGCATGTGAAGGTTAGTCCCATAAATGTGACAGTAATACTGGACTTCCTACTCTGGTTAATAGGAGGGTAGACCAGTACACCGTCACATTTATGGGACTAATAAACTACAAAGTCTAAATGTGAACAATAGAAACTAGACAAAGTTTTACAATGTCAGGTACATGTACCAAGTCTGGCCTTTATTTACGGAGGTAGTCCGGTAAATTGGCCACATTTATGGGGCCAGACATTTGAGCAGCTATGAGGGATGACACCTTCTTGAATGTTTTGTTTATTATTTTGTGGAAAGAGGGCATGATGTCTTTGATTTATTGGGGAAATTATGGAGTCGATGACGAAGACAACCAGAAAACAGGCTCAAAAACCAAGGTGGTCACAGTGAAACTCGATGCAATGAAGGCTCGCTGCTGAATATGCTGATTGGCTGGATAAAAATTGATATTTTTATGCCCCGCGGCGAAGCCCGAAGGGGCATACTGTTTCCGCCTTGTCCTTCGGTTGTCCTTCGGTGGGTGGGTGGGTGGGTGGGTGGGTGGGTGGGTGGGGGGTGGGTGGGTGGTATGTGGGTGGGTGTGTGGGTGTGTGTGTCCGGACAAATCTTGTCAGCGCGATAACTTGAGAAATACTTTACATATGAACTTCAAATTTGGTTTGTGGATTGTCCTTGGTAATCCTAAGAAGCCTTTTGCATTTGGGGCCGAAAGGTCAAGGGTCAAGGTCACAGTGGCTGAAACAATAGAAATTTTGTCAGCGCGATAACTTGAGAAATACTTTACATATGAACTTCAAATTTGGTTTGTGGATTGTCTTTGGCAATTCTAAGAAGCCTTTTGCATTTGGGGCCAAAAGGTCAAGGGTCAAGGTCACAGTGGCTGAAACAATAGAAATTTTGTCAGCGCGATAACTTGAGAAATACTTTACATATGAACTTCAAATTTGGTTTGTGGATTGTCCTTGGTAATCCTAAGAAGCCTTTTGCATTTGGGGCCGAAAGGTCAAGGGTCAAGGTCACAGTGGCTGAAACAATAGAAATTTTGTCAGCGCGATAACTTGAGAAATACTTTACATATGAACTTCAAATTTGGTTTGTGGATTGTCCTTGGCAATTCTAAGAAGCCTTTTGCATTTGGGGCCAAAAGGTCAAGGGTCAAGGTCACAGTGGCTGAAACAATAGAAATTTTGTCAGCGCGATAACTTGAGAAATACTTTACATATGAATTTCAAATTTGGTTTGTGGATTGTCCTTGGCAATCCTAAGAAGCCTATCACATTGGGGTTCAAAAGGTCAAGGGTCAAGGTCACAGTGGCTAAAACAATAGAAATCTTGTATTTATTCTGAGATCATAGGGATTAGGGATTAATTCATATAAAACCTACAGAAGACACTAATGCTGTCAATGAACGTTCCATTTGACCAAGGTACATGTAAGTTGATGTTAGAGTGGTGTTATGTCATTGAAACAGTCACGGTTGCGGGGCATTTGTGTTTGTAAACACACCTGACTTGTTTTAAAGATGTTATGAGCCAATCAGTATCGGGCTTTCATTCTGTCTGGCTTGCACACGTGTTGTGAGAAGTACAACGTGCACTTCGTCTCTGATTGCAAAAAATGGGGAAAGTCACATTTTCTTTGAAAGTGGGTTTCAAAATTACAACAAATGTGAGTAATACGAAGACAAAAGACTGCCCTGCAAAAGTCACTTTGGTACTGAACAGTCATTGCAAAAGTCAGTTTTAATTAACCGGAACATAATGAAAAGTTTTGGACATTTGCTCATCCCAACACTGCGTGTACAGGCTCAGTATATGTGCGCGTGCGTTGTTGAGAGACCAAAACAGGCACATCTTTAAAACCGGGCAACGTACAAATCTGGGGTGATCAGAACATGAAAGAAGACATCTTCAGCTTTCTATAGGGATGAAATTTGTCAATGACAGTGCTCGGCACATAACGACCATTTTTGTTTGAAAAAACACATCCACGCTTTGTGCTCCTATTCAAAAGTGCACATCCACGAAGCGTAAACTAGTTTTTTAGCACGCATGTCAGGGTGTTTTTTACCACAGCGTCAACACGGAAAGTTCAACCTTGGGATGACGACATTCATAAAGTTGATAAACTTCTCTAAATGCTGATATAAGAAACATGCTAATTGGACAATAAATTCCAACTACCATTTTGGCTTGAAAAAAAATAGCCCGTCAGTGTTTTGATTAGTTAGCCCATGCATGGTTAGCCCACAGTTAGCCACCCACACGCACGCGCGCGTGTGGATATTGTATATAAATGTGCGTGCCTATTGTGTAACGTGTGTTCTGTAGAGTGTGTATGCAGCGCCCCGCGTATTTGAGCTTATGTCCGTTTGCCTATATCAACTTTCGATTATGTTGTTAAAAATAGAGGTGTCCTGAAGATAACGATTACCCAAGTCTCAGTACACAATATTAGCCCTATCGGAGTTACAACTGCGTGTTTGCACATCACATGATAACAATGGTCTGTGGATAAACAAAGTGGAAAGACTTCCATGCCCCACCTGGACATCACTTGACACCCTGTGCACAAACCCTATGAGACTGTTTTGAAGAATTCCAAGTGTTTTCTCAGTAAATGCTTCAATGTTTTTCCTGCAAACTTTGACTTTTTAGGACGTGTTATTGGAAAAATGAGTGATGTCCATATATATGTACCGGTATGTATGATGGAATTCTTTCCTAGTTATAGTAAAAAAAAAGAAGATGAAAACCCTTGTTGGCAGAAAAGTTGGAGTATACACATGATCAATGCAAAACATCTTACACCATGGTGCCGTTAACAAACAAGCAACATTTCGCATCTACTTCAAAACAAAAACTTTCTTTGATTTCTGTGGTACACCGCTATGATTTTGCATGCGTATGGTCAACTGTTCATCCATAGACCCTAATCGTTGTCATGTGATGTGCACACATGCAGTTGTACGAAGGACATTTACTAGGTCAGGGAGCCAGACGATGCTGTAACGATAGCAATTGCCACAACAGTAGCCCCTCCATTATTTTTAACATTTGGACATGATCTGGCGGTAGTACTTACATGGCGTTTCAAATAATTAACAACCTAACAATTTGCCAACAAAAACATCAGATTTTACCCTCAAAACGGCCACAAAATTACTACATATGCCACCTGAGATACAATTACATTGCGAATATCGTGCAGACGCCATTTTCAAAATTGTCCTGCTGTCTTTTCCAATTTTAGTATGGTGACAGGCGTCCAACATGACCTGATGAAGCAGACACAGTACTTTTGGTCAATGCTGGATGAACTTGCAGAGACCGATGAAGATGCATACAGGAAGTTCATGGCCACAAACCTCCAAAGAGGACAGCAAGAATTGACACCGGCCAAGCCATGGATGTGTGTCAAGACCCGTATCATGGTAGGTTCATATAGGTCCAAAATATCAACAATTATCCAGGTTGGTAGGCAAAAAATTATTTTTGTTTGTAACTTTCTTTTTTATGTTTGCTTGTCAGTCTGTTAAACTTTGACTTTGTTTATTCTAGGGTACATTGCACCTTCACCACAGACACACAATCAAGGAATCATTGGAAAGAGGACACATTGGCATTTCACATGATCTTGAACTTATTTCAAATATTTATTAGATTTTTTATAATTTACATTTACATCTGGGTTTCCTTGTTTTGATACACCCTGTATTGAGCAGAGCAACACGAACAGCATCAAAGTTTCAACTATCAATTCTGAGACAATGGGAGTTTGTCCCATCCAATAATGTATACTGTGGTGACTAGCAAGCTCAGACTCTAAGGCCGTTGGATTGATTTGGTTAGACTTACATGTAGCAGGCGTGGCACATTGACAAGCACCTGTTGTGTGTTGTTTAATTGAGCAGTTGAGCAGGGTGTTAGCCAAAGTACTGGAACTGGTCATAAGGTTAAGGTGTTACACCAAGAATTAACTAATATCCCATGTCTGGTTTTGCCGTACTGAATAATCCAGTACTGTACAGCCAAGCCACTACTTCAATAGACCTCATGCTGAGCGGCCATCTTAGAGGACAATGCAAATGTACTGCTTGGATAGGCATGACAACTAGACCTCTTTATGTGGCCAATCTGCCTGTACACCATTCAACAACATTTGTAGGCCTCTGTAGGTTTTGTTTTTTAAAATGTATTTTTTTTTGTATAGGAAGAATTGACTGTTCTAGTCACAGACAATACGAGTTACGTCTGCCACTACCAGAGATTATACAAGAAGACGTATCCACAGCCAATTCAGCAGACAACGTCATCACCCACTGTTGCCATGCCAACCAGGATGGTAAGTTAATACTTTCACACTTTTTATATCTGAATGCTGCAGATGAAGTTGCACATGTAGCCAGTCTCTGGCAAGTTGGATCAAGGACCAATGGTTAACTAGTGGTTAGTTTGTGCCGTACCTAGCGCATGCGCAGTGAAGATAACGTAGTGAACGTATCAATGACTCTAGTCGAACTAAGTCATGTCAACGACCGTGAGAAAATGGCGGTTGCACAATTTTTCAACACTTGACGTTTCTGTTTATATGTGCACAAATTGTAGTAATTGTGTACTTGATACAAAAGTGACAGAATTGTAAAGTTACACGGAAAAACTATGACATGAAAATGAAATTATCAGCTCTCATAGTTTCCATTTTCCCGCCATTTTTGTTGATAGTAGGTCCCCTCTGCACTATGCTATGAAAATTGCTATTGATAACCAGTTATATCATGGCACGACCAGCCGCAGTAGGTTGGTCCTGAATAGTGGACTAGACTAGTCGTCCACTAGTGCGTTTGACCAGAGTTAGTCGAACTATGGTTAACTACATGTATGGTCAAACTTGCCTCTTGCAGAGAATATTTTCAAAGAAAAGTCGACGAAAAAGTCAATGACAATGGCACATAAAAATTATCGCGAGCGTAGTTTTACTCTCTTTCACCAGTCGTAAATGGAGTGTTTCTACGGTAGAAACACCCAGGTCAACACTGATCGGAACCCTTTCCCGGCTGGATTAAAGGTGAAATATTGACGTTTGACATGGAAAAATCACTGCGTCAGTGCGTTACACTAAGTGTGGAGCGTGCTTGCACAATGTAATATGTCTTCATGCCACTTGATTGAGCCTCATGAGATCCCAACCTCACCATGTGTAAAACTGGGAACCGACCTCTTCATGCCACTTGATTGAGCCACATGAGATCCCAACCTCACCATGGGTAAAACTGGGAACCAACCTCTTCATGCCACTTGATTGAGCCTCATGAGATCCCAACCTCACCATGGGTAAAACTGGGAACCAACCTCGTCATGCCACTTGATTGAGCCTCATGAGATCCCAACCTCACCATGGGTAAAACTGGGAACCGACCTCTTCATGCCACTTGATTGAGCCTCATGAGATCCCAACCTCACCATGGGTAAAACTGGGAACCGACCTCTTCATGCCACTTGATTGAACCACATGAGATCCCAACCTCACCATGGGTAAAACTGGGAACCGACCTCTTCATGCCATTTGATTGAGCCTCATGAGATCCCAACCTCACCATGGGTAAAACTGGGAACCGACCTCTTCATGCCACTTGATTGAGCCTCAGGAGATCCCAACCTCACAATGGGTAAAACTGGGAACCGACCTCTTCATGCCACTTGATTGAACCTCATGAGATCCCAACCTCACCATGGGTAAAACTGGGAACCGACCTCTTCATGCCACTTGATTGAACCTCATGAGATCCCTACCTCACAATGGGTAAAACTGGGAACCGACCTCTTCATGCCATTTGATTGAGCCTCATGAGATCCCAACCTCACCATGGGTAAAACTGGGAACCGACCTCTTCATGCCACTTGATTGAGCCACATGAGATCCCAACCTCACCATGGGTAAAACTGGGAACCAGCCTCTTCAATGCCCGGAAACGAACCATCGGGCCATGTCTTGCACTTTCCTGAGGTGACTGATATCTTTAATTTGGTCTTTACGCATCCAAGGAAAAGATCACATGACTTCCTAGTACCACTGCAGGCCATTGCTTTAAGAGATCAGTAATTTTAAACGTCAGAGATTGCGACATGATACCAAGGCCATTGTGATGCGCCCCCCTCTTTAGTTTCGGTCAAGTTGTTAGAATCAAGAGAGTTATTTTCATCAAATAATATATATTTTGAAATTTGAAAAGTATCTTTCGTTGGCAAGTGCAATTTTAGAATGCATATATTTCAGTTCATGACAATCCCAAAATTTCCCACAAAAAATAAAACTGTCCTTTATCCATGAATCCTTTGTTGCCATTAAATGTCGCTTAATAGTTTGGTAAGTTCAATAAAACGTGTGTACCTACACAATCGCACAAAAAAAAGACTGCTCACAAAATTGTTGAAATAATCTGCCTTGCAGTGAAAAATATTTGGCCTATTATCTTTTCAGTGTTGTTTTGCACTTAAAGGGATGCTTCTCCCAACAATTTAAGAGCTAACTAACAGCATGCAGTTTTCATCTTGCTTCAGATCTCTAACATGTCTAATGTCCAACTTTTGGTTGCCAGTATTGTGTCCTTACAGATACATACCGGTATGTACATGTACATGTATGGTTAGTGGATAGGCTGTGAGTGATATGAATGCTATACACAGTGGTATTTTGACTATAAATGGATTAGGAACTTATCCCATGGCTGCCCTGGAAATGCTTCACCTTATTTCTTTACGGAAACATTTCAAAAATAAACTGTTTAAGTTGTAATTTTGAGGCTTCATGCGGCTATATGTTATGCACTTTTTTAAAAGGTGTCCAGGGATAATTTGAAGTGTTTTGTTTTGTTTATTTGGTTGTCATAGTAGGGGCTAATATTAGTTCTTTTAGATTACAGACCACGGACAATGGCGGCCTATTTAGACTACATGTAGCTGATTGATAATATGCAGACGGTTAAAATTCATTGCTTGGCATGGGGTCTTGGATCTTGGATAGGTTGGCTTGCTTTTAAGAGTGTCCATGGATAATTTGAAGTGTTTTGTTTTGTTGATTTTGGTTGTGATAGTAGGGGCTAATATTATTTTTTTATATTACAAACTACAGACAATGGCAGCCTATTTAGACTGATTGATAATATGCAGACAGTTAAAATTCATTGCTTGGCATGGGGTCTTGGATCTTGGATAGGTTGGCTTGCTTTTAAGAGTGTCCATGGATAATTTGAAGTGTTTCGTTATTTTAGTTTCGTCTCACTGGTTCAAAGTATGAATTGTAGGGATTTGTTTGGTTATTAATGTGTGTTTATTTTGGGTTTCATAGGGGCTGATATCAGTTCATATAGATTACAGACTACAGACAATGGCGGCCTATAAAGAGATGCAGGGTGATTGATGATGCAGACGGTTCAAATGTCATTGCTGAGTGGTTTTTGGCACGCTATGAGATCTTGGATCTGTGATGCATTTACCTCCAAATACTCCTTGAAGAAGTTGTAGCTGTTTTAACTCAATGTGCTGGCCATGTACTGAGTACATGTCTTCAGTTGAGACTTCTAGGTTCAACCCAACTGGACAAGCTTAGACTTGATGCAATATCTTGTACGTGGTACAGATATTGGTATAACAATTGGATTCGTGTTACGTGTACATATCAAATAGAGAGCAGTTTGTTTCTTTCAATTCTTACAATCCCGTGAGGAGCTAATGACAGTGTGCATGTGGAATCCCTGGAGGCAGTTTTCTCGGTCACCTGTTGTCTATTATTTAAATGAAGAGTGCTGTTGTTTTGACGATGGTTTTACAATTTTCAAAATGTTCTGAATTACTATGTGATGATATCTAGGGCCATATCTTAATTGTTGTTTTGACCTTTTTCCCCTGATTCGGCGTTGGAACTTTGTCAAGTTCAATTATGTCAGTATGTACCGACATTAACCCTAACCCACCTCACTCCTCCAAAATCCTCCTGGCGGTTTTGGAGGATTCTAGAGGATTGAGGATGAATGGTGATTGAATCAAATGAGGATTCTGGAGGATTGAGGATGAATGGTGATTGAAGCACATGAGGATTTTGGAGGATTGAGGATGAATGGTGATTGAAGCACAAGAGGATTTTGGAGGATTGAGGATGAATGCATTTTGAGGCAGGACTGTCTGATGATTTTGAAGGATTTGGCGTTGGTTATCCTTCATTTAAACACGAGTGCAAAGTTTTGGGATGAGGAGGATTTTGGAGGATTGAGGATGAATGCATTTTGAGGCAGGACTGTCTGACAATTTTGAAAAATTTAGGCGGAGTTGCAAAATTTTGGAGGATTTTGGAGGATTGAGGATGGTTGTAAGCAACAAGGGCCTAGGGGGTTAGGGTTAATAACAATTTAGTTATGGTAAATGAGACTTTAAGGGTTAGTGTGGTAGATATGATCAATGAATGGAAGGTTTGCGGAAACACCAATATGTGAATGATATTGTGTGAGTTGTGTAGTCCTGAGAAGAACCATTTGGTTTAACTTGACGTTTCAAACAGTACAATGTACAATGTACATGTATCATGCGCTGTTTGTCACATCAGGAGACTACTGATGAACAGAGCACACTGTTCAAAACATCGAGCTAAACCAACTAGTTCTTCTCAGAACCATACAACACACAAAGATATCATTCACATGGTGTTACTGTAAACCTCCCTTTAAGAGAAAGTTATGTTATTTCGTTCCTGTTCGTTGTTACAGTATTGAAACAGCAAAGTGACTTTGGTAACAAAATAGACCCACAGAGATAAAATCATCTTGAATGAAACTAACAAGTGTACATGTACATGTAATACTGACATGCAATCCCGTAATCATATCCTATCACTATCCTGTTGGGCGTCTTTACAGGGTCCCTGCTTTTAAGCGTACATGCATTCTGGTTGGGGTACAACTTGCCATGTGACCTGCCAATGGAACCATGTCACATGACACAGTCCCTGGGAATCAGGCTTATGTGTCGTCCACCGAGAGTGTTCCTGGTGTCACCTAAGTAAAGAACAATCCAACATCCCTGGGAGTGACGTACGTGCCGTATAAATTGATGGGTTGCTGGTGTCATGTGACTGGTGAACTTTGCAGTATCCCTGGGAATGAGCTCACGTGTCGTTTAAATTGATGGGTTGCTGGTGTCATGCGATTGGTGAACTTTGCAATATCCCTGGGAATGAGCTCACGTGCCGTTTATGTGCTGAATTGATTCCTTAATTGAGTCAAGTAATTGTTGAGTGATGCAACATCCAGGGAGTGAGGGAATGCGCCGTCCAATTGGAGACCTGGGCCCCTGGGTATCACGCAACAGGTTTAACATTTAACAAGTATCCGTCAGTTTCATTGGTGGATATCGAGTGGGTGCGGCACAAAGAGATCACGTGCAAAGAGATAATATGCAAATGTCGATACCAAAGCCGTCATATATAAGATTTTGCATGCGAGGGTTTCATCAGATTGAGGACGACGCATTCAGCCTTTGCATGCCTTCATTTATGAAGTCTGCTTGCAAACATTAAGTTGTACTTGGACGGGAGTTTTTGCATCTTTTAGAGTGTACACGTACATGTACATAGTGTAATGTAGCCCTCCATTGTGCCCAGAAAGGTAAGAGTTTAAGCTGCTTTATCCTATGAGAAATTCCAGTAGCGTGGTTCATTAGTTATACATGTACACAATTCTGAACTTGTATTTGAAACGTCTTCTTCACAACTTGGCATCAGGGTGACCGTAGACATTCACGTACTCGCGTAATTGCCAGAGAGACTTTGGTGGTACCCTATTGTTCCCCCTCAAAAGCAAAGCGGGAATTTGTATGGGCAGCAAGAATATAACCCTATGCATTACCGCAGAGTATGCAATGGTTTTGTATCACTAGGATAGACATGAGTAAACCTTGTGTGCATTCAAGAGAATAAATAGGTGCTTGGCCAGTTTTAAAAGCTACATGTAAGACGGGTTTGGAGTTTGGACAAAAATACATTCAATTGGATATTACTATCGATTTTTTTGTGTGTAGTATTGAGCAGGTCATTACATCATCCATCATGTGCCTGGTTTTTGAACTGCACTTTGCACTTGTTTGTAGTGAGGTAGACTTTCGCCAAGGTTATCGTGTACTTTTAATAAGTAAAAATGACTAGAAATGGTTCTAAGACCCAACTAGACCAGTTTCTGTTCTCATGTTCTATAGCAGAGCTTCATCAGTAGTAAGCCAATAGTGGTATTTTATATTCGGCTAAAGTTATGTCAAATGTTAGAGTGCATCTAAGTGCATCGAAAACAATTTTGTGTGAAATTTGTAATGAGTTTTTTTTTGGCCTGTTTTTGTGTACCGGTACAATCATATGGAGGCGTCTGCGTGGAGTCAAGGGTAAAAGGTATAAAGTGAAAGTTTTGGGTGTTTTTTTTCTCATTTTTCCAATAAAAAAGAATTAGGGTAGGGGCTGTCAGAATAGGGTAGGTAAGGAAACCGGAAGCAGATTTATTTTTTTTTTTTGGCCTTAGTAGTTCTCCTGTGATAAAACCTTAGGCTATCAGCAGTAGGCTAGAAACATGTATATTATGTGTGCCTAATAACATGGAACTATGCTTTGGCTGTACATGATTGAAATAGATTTTTCAATATTGGCAGGTACCGGTATTACACATAAAAGCCTACAAGTTTGTTCCACTTCCTTCCACATAAAAATACCTGTTTCAAAACTATTATCAAGTTTGTAGTTATAATTAATCAGCTGCGTTTGAAAAGTTATTTGTACTTGATAAAGTATCTCTCAATATTAAATTAATTACAAAAATATGACTACAGAGAAACCTGTGGTACAATTTATGGCCATTTTTTTTGTATAAATGTGGGCGGCATTTTTACCTCGAGGCCTGGGTAAAAACGCCCACCAAACTTCCTCCCGAAAAGGGGGGAAAATGTCCCCTTATCAATATAATGACCATGATATTATATTTGCACCTGATAGAGGAGACATGTATTGCATAAAACCACATATTTATTTCCTAGTGTCTCCAAGTAGTAATGAGTTATTAAACAAAAACTAAAAAATCAGGCATTTTTACCCCAGTTTACCCGGCTTGAGTAATTAATCCGAGGCCTCTCAATGGTCATATCAATGGTCGTATTAATGGTCGTATTTCCCTAAACCTATTGAATGAGTGGACCCCTTTGCCAATATGGCTTGATCCACTTGATGGAGTTTGCACAGTAGCTAACAGATGCAGATGTTCCCCAAGTGTGCAATATCCATTCTACAATTATCAAGAAAAATAAACAGCACATTGTTCTTGGTATCCTGCAGATAAATGCACTACTTTAAAAAGGTATCCGATAGGTAAACTATGGGTACCAGCGGCTCTAACCTTTCGTTTTCCATAAAATTGCAGTATACAAGAATGTATTGTTTGGTTTAATATCGAACTCCATTTTTTTTAATTTCAAGTTTTGAGCAGGATATTACACCATTGTTTAATGTGCCTGGTTTGGGTAGGTTTTCAACAACCTTTGCGCAGGTGTCATTTTCCCCATAAGATACATGTACATCTATGTCTCTTTGTACTTAACAAAGTATGCAGGATTGAAATGATAACTACCCCTATTAAACCTGTATTTTGTGTTGTAAAGGGACAACAGAGGTACGTCAAACTAATATAAATCTTTGCTAAATAACGCGACATCGAAATCTCATGTTTGAAAGGATTGATCCTATAAAAAGCTTTCAAAATGTTAACTTCCTGTGTCGTGCATTAGATACATCGACTGCAGTCCTAATTTAAATGCGCCACTATTTGGCACATTTAGGGGTGCATTCTAGAGTGTTACACTTGCTACTCCTGAGTGCAGTAAAATGTTGCGTGCGCATTAATTACTCTCGGGTCAGGAGTATACTCCCGGTATGACAGAGAGCATATACTCCTGCTAACCCGCGGTTCGTACTCCTGTCGTTCGGGCTCTCAGGAGTATACTCATGTTGACATGAGTAGCTAGCTTGAACGCACCCTGGATTACACAATTCCAGGGGTTAAGATCGCGCAATGCATGATGGGAACCAACATGGCACAGCAAGATCGTACCCATGGAAAGGAGGTTGTTAAGATCATACAGAGAGACAATCTAAATCTGGCAAAATAAACTTCAAGAAGGATCAACTATTAAGTAGTGGTAACAACAGAGCCCAGAAATTGTTTTCGTAATCAATGCAGCTACATTTATGCATGTGCATCTAGAAATAATCTGGGCCTAGTCTCGCATGATGTTGGCCTTTCTTTGGTTGGCCTTTCCTTAGTTTTAGGTCATACTTTGTGTGCGTAGAGAGGGGGCGGGGCATCACTGCACTGTACATTTGTCCTGTTTCTTTCGATTTGGTTCAAAGATAAAATCTTTGATTATTTCTGTAGTGTATTTATTCCGGGCATCTTTCGATTTTGAAGAAAAACTGACACATTACACACAAAATTACAGCTAATGACACTTTACAAAGGATATACAATCAATGATCCAACTTGTCAGGGCGTGTGATTTCTGTGTGATTTCTGTGTGAACTCGGTGTGATTCCTTGTAGTTTCCTCAAAGATTTTGAGCTTGTGAGACCAAGATACGAGTCACAGAGGCATGCCGTGAGCAGCTTGTTAACCCATCTGTGCACATACATGTTCTTAATATGGTACAGGAACGTTAGTTGGGAAAATTGGGTTGGAGTTAGGGTTTGTGTGAGTAGGATGAGTAGGGGAGCTAGGATGGGTGGGGCGGGGTGGGTTGGGGTGGGGTGGGGTGGGGAGAGGGGTTGGAATACTGGGTTTGGGTGGGGTGGGGATTTGTAGGGGTGGGGTGGGAACAGGTAGGGAGAGACAGGTAGGGGGAGACATGTAGGGAGAGGATGGGGTTAGGAGGGGGTTGGGCAGGGGGCGGGATATAGGATCTGAGTAGGGGTTGGGGATATGTAGGGATGGGTTGTTGTAGGGGTTGGATAAGGGGAGGGGCAGTATATAGGGATCAGAGTAGGGGTTGCATGGGGTCAGGTGGGGATGTATGGGTGGGGGAATGGTGTGGGCGGGATATTGGAATTCGAGTAAGGGTTAGGGTGGGGATGTGTAGGGGTGGGTAAGGACGGATAGGGGAAGATAGGGTAGGTGGGTGTAGGGGGTTGGGGCAGGGGAGGGTACGGGTCAGGGGAGGGGGAAGGAGATAGGGATTGGAGTTTGGGTGGGGTTGGGATGTGTAGGTGATAGGGTGGGGATGATTAGGGGAGGATGGAATGGGTGTGGGTAGGGGGTTGGGTGGGGGAGGGGGCGGGTTGGGGATGGGGTAAGGTTTTGGGATGGGGTAAGGTTTGGGGGAGGTGGTGATGGTGCTGTGTCTACATGTACATCTATACCCATTCTTGTTCTGCATTTGTGGCGACTACATAAGAGTTTTCCCATGGTAATACAAGTATGGGGAGCAGAAGACACTGTTGGGGCTGCAAAAATCCATAACTGGGTCCTAATTACCCTAACAATGGAAAACTCCCCCATAATACAGTGACGGCTAACCTATATACACATACGTGTATTTATTAGGTAATCTGTTGACTTTTTATGTTGACATTTAAAAACTGACCCCTACACCTAGGCACATCAACAAGAATCCTGATCCCCTTCCATCATGCCCATCCCAACCCTACCTTCAGCCTCCCTTCCTGCCTTGGACAGCGAGCCATGGCGGCTTCGCCGTTCTAGTTAAAGAGAAGATTAAAAAATGATATTTTTATCAACAGACTCTTAAAGTCGGCTCCATGCAGGTAATTAAGTGTAATTACTGGATGTCAAGAGTGTCAAAGGGATGGTTTCAAGTGTTTTGTTTGTTTACTTTTTGTCTGGCTGGTTCAAATTAAGTATGATTGTTAGTGATATGATTTTTTAATGATGTTTATTGTGGGTGGATACTTGGACCGATATCAGTTGAAAAAGTGGACAGAATACAGACCACCCACACAGGTGGCCTACATAAAGAGATCGAGGGCGATAATTACAGACGGTTCAAATGTCATTGCTGAGCGGTGTTTGCTTACATTGCATCAGTGATGTGAATCTCATCACTACACTTACTGCAGGCACTCATTGATGGAATGACAAGATTGGATATTTGCTCATCACTACGTGCATTTGACGGTATTTGTGTCCTCAAAGTCAAAAGATGGAAGTGGGGTAGGGGTGGAGTTGAATCTTTCGATGCTGGGGGTTGGGGAGGTGGGTGTGGCTGTCCAAAGTTCATACATGTATTGGCATGATGAGGGTCCCTTCCAGACAGGTTCTTATCATAAATTTACTATCAGCAAATAATGAGTATCGACGGACTCTGATGCGGAGCGGGGGGGGGGGGGGGGGGGTAAATGAGGAGAGGGAATTTGAGCGGTATGCCCCTCCTTCCACCCACTGCTGTTCTGGATGTTTTGAGAAATGCTGCACTAGAACGAAGAACGTTGCCAAAACCTAACATCACTTTTTTCACACATTAAAACCCTCTTATGGAAACATGTATCGTCAGCCTTGTTATTACTTGGGCCAGTATTGGTCAAGACCCCCATTGGTTAGGTCAGGAGGTGAGGAAGAAAATGTTGACCATTGGTGACCTCTTAAATAGTAGGAGGGTTAACTATTCTGTCATTGTATCCAAGCAGTAACGGACCTGTGATCAATGCATAGAGCTATATTAAATTACTAGAGCGCTAACTCGTTGTACAAAGAGATGCCTGCTGGGTGCATCCATGTTTGTGCACAAACCTATGGAAAACTTGAAATTTTGTACGGCTTTTGTACATGTTTTTACATGTGTTTGTATTCCATACCGGTGTCTCGTCAAAGTTGATACGCCCAAAACCGAAACGCACGATTAGCAAATGAGCATTTCATGTTGCTCTATGCAAACAGCGCAATGTGTGCGCCTCCCTCAGCTGCAGATGCTTTTCGCCGTGACGTTTTTTGAACCATCATGACGCGCTTATTGTTTGCGTATCTTCTACTTGCGCGTTGCATTTAGAGTACATTTTGAAAATTCAATCCATCTATTTTGATTGTGTTCTACAAACACCACATAAATTCAAAATGTCTGCGCCCAGAGCGGCTTCAAAGCATCTCAGCGCGCAAGAATGAAGAGTTAGTGCTCTAGTAATTTAATATAGCTCTATGGATCAATGTCACTGCTTTGTCAGCTACAGTCTTATATCAGCCAGTGCAACCGTCTAATATGAATTGGTTATTTCATGGATTTTACTTGTAAACGAAAAACGCAGCTTATTATTCTTGCTTCACAAAGCACATTCTGACCCAGTTTCTTGTCGACTGAATGATTCATAAATCAATTGAGGATTTAAGTTCAAAGCATAAAGGACTTAGATGCTAAAAAAACAAGCGAATTTTGACTTTTATCGTGAAGTTGATTGAAATTATTGCTAGTCCCCTAGTGTCCGCCCAGTATCGTCTTGATAGCTGACAGCTGAGTGACTGCCACTAAATTGTGACTAAGACTAGGTCTTAATGGCTAACTGTCCCTTGTGACTGATCTGGACTTCAATCCTGGCCAAAATGGTTGGGAAAGCCTGCCACGGTCAGCCACTCCCACGCTCCCACGGTCAATGTTGTTCTCTCCAACTGATGGTGCACACACCGCGTCGTGAGAGACAACATTGAGCCAAGATTTGGCCAGGATTGTCTGCATCGCATCGCACCGCACCGCATCGCATCTTCATAGATCAAAATGTGAATGACATGCCATTTGGGAAGCTGTTTTCTTGAGTTTTGTTTCCAAAATATGAAATGGCGGCCGAAGGTTGAATGAAAGAACACATATTGCAGTGCTGCAGGGAAACAATCCACATGTATTTATTTCCGGTGAGATTCGAATTTACGATCCCTGCATTGTGGAACACATGTCTTAACTAATAGACTACCGAAAGTACCGGTGACAATTAAAGGGAATGTACATCATTGGCTTTTGCTGAAATTTTCAGAAATGATCTATTTGAGGGGTTAATATAAAAGATCAAATATTGTTACACTGATATGTTTGAAGTTTTGTGTTCGAAAATGCTGGATAAACCAAGAAAAAGAAAAATGTTCAAGTAGTCTGGTTCCTTGACTCCACTAAAGATAAAATGGATCAATTTATAGATATGCCGGAAAATTGTAAGGTAAGGGAACCAGTCTAGCTGGCCTGCACCTGTTCATGACAGTTCATGAACATGTAACCAATAGCAAACAAAATTTGGACTGACAAAAGTTTAAAGTTGGAGCAGTAGTTGAAAAATAGTTAGGTTTTTCCAACGGTCGGCCAACCACTGTTGGAAATGTATACAAAAATACCATTTTCTTGAAAATGACTTCACACCAGGTGCCATAATTTTACAGGATGCTTTAGACTGTCATTTACAACATCCAAGTAAGGTATTTCATAAAAACTTGGTAGTTTTATTTTTCGATGTTTGCAAATGCTGTAAATTCCCTTTAAGAGGCCATGTTACAATCCTTTAAAATCACAACTTTATTGTAGCGTGCATTGTAACGATTGAACATGACTGTTCACCATGCCATTTTGGCCAATAACTGTACAAAATACAGTTTGTGTTTAACTTGAAAGGCTCTCATAGGATGCGCAAACATCATCCAATCCTTTTTAATTTGTTTGTATTGACTATTTCCGTTATTTTGGCTAAAACTCCATCGGTGCTCCATCCCAACCACAATATAAAGGAAGTGAGTGACTCTCCTTCTTATATAATTTACAGCGGTGAACCGTACACTTTGGTTTGGATGGATTTTTCATCCAAATAACAGAATGACGGGAATAAAAACAAATTGAAGAAGATGACAGATTGTTTGTGCATCCTAATACGGCTTCACATTGAACACAATCTGTATTTTGTAAAAATATTGGCCGAAATGACATGGTGAACCGTCATGGTGAATCGTGACCATGTTGTATGTAACCAGCGCGTGCGCATGGGTATTATTATTTCAGCGCCTACTACGTGCAGTGTACAAAATCAATATCAAGGCTACATTGTACATTCAGACAATCCCGGCCAAAATGGTTGGGACACTTCCTGAGCCTGCCACGGTCACCCGCTCCCCCGGTCAATGTTGTTCTCTCCAGCTGATAGAGCACACTCTGCGCAATGAGAGATAACATTGAGTGGGGGCCGGGGGGTTGGGGGCCCAGCGAGATTTGGCCAGGATTGTAGGTTGGCAAGGCTTGCCAATTCTTGCCTACATGTATGTATCAAAGGCAGGTTTTCCTAAGCCATACACCCGGTACTTATCTGCAAAATTATAGTATCTTGGTTTACAGTTTATCTGTTTTCTTTGTAAAAACCAACAAAACAAAATAGTACAGGCATTAGGCATTATACAACACCTGAATAAATCCCCGTCATCTGATTGGTGGATCGTTGATCACATGTCATTGAATTATTTCTACCAACGCACGGCGCACGCGTGGCGCACAGCGTGCAATGCAATGGAAGTTCTATTGCACTGTGAATACAACTTCCATTGCACTGTGTCACTGCTGCTGGTGGTGGCGCTGTTTTAAATCGAGATAAATTGAATATGATTGTTCTCAACCTGTTGAACAGTTTGCATTAATATAAATACGGTGAACTTGTCAAACTTTTATAACAGTTTTTAACCAGAATAAATTGGCTATTTAATGTCAACCAATCAGATGACAAGGATTTATTCATTTGTTACATAAAACAAATAATGAATGTTTCACGTTCGTGCAATGGAAAAAATGACAGATGAAATGTTCCAATCCACGAGGCGATCTGTCACCTCATGAAATTATTCTTACCGTTGCACTCACAAACATTCATTATTTGTATAATATCGCTAATTTATCATTTAATTGGACTGGGTACCGGTACCCTAGTATGGAAGTGCGATAATTAAATGGTTCAGTATTACAGTAGGTCATGGATGTGCAGCAACACTGACCGTCGTGGGTACAGAATGGCGGAGACATGGCTTCATGTTTAAACATACCAATGTTTGTGTAAAATATACTCACAAACAAATGCTGCATGTATCAAGACACACAGCATCCATGTTGCTATTGTCGTCATCTCTGCATTGATCGTTATCGCTCATGGTGGGTTTTTGTTTTCATCTATCTGCAGGTAATCGTTTGCTTGTGTTGGAACGTGATCCTAGTCTGACCAACCATGGGAAGTTATCCGAGTACATTCGCTCGAAGAGGTTAGTTGAAGATGGACAACCATCAGCGTTACTTGACATCTAAATCTAATGCTTTACATTTTATAAGTTATCTTGCGAGCGTGAGTGTAACACGGAATAATGTAGTGCGTCTGTATGTGGGACACAGACGCACTACATTTTCCGTGTTCCACGAGCGTGAGCGTGATAACAAATTTATCTTCAAGCAAACGTGACGCGCAGTACAGTTGGAACGACCACGCTTTACACGGATATTCAGCAGTTTAGCGTACATGCAGCTGGAATGTCGCTCGCATCTTGGAACAGCGGAATACGCAGAGTGCGGTATGGACCAAGGCCATGCTACATGGTTATATGTAGCACGGCTTGTTGCCATGGATCGACCAATCAGGATCGAGGATTCAAGTTTACTTGAAGATAAAGGTCTATGTATAAATGCTCAGACAAAATCTTGAAACCTTCAAGTTCTGGGTAAGTTATAGATCCTTACGTTTACATTGTGACAAATATCATCAATGAATAATTGATGATCAGCGAGTATCTCACTCACTTTGAACCGGAGCAACCATCGCATTGTATATCATTCTGAGGTATCTCACTTACTCATTTAATTGGAACCGGAGCAACCATCGCATTGTATATCATTCCGAGGTGTCTCACTTACTCATTTAATTGGAACCGGAGCAACCACCGCATTGTATATCATTCCGAGGTGTCTCACTTACTCATTTAATTGGAATCGGAGCAACCACCGCATTGTATATCATTCCGAGGTGTCTCACTTACTCATTTAATTGGAACCGGAGCAACCATCGCATTGTATATCATTCCGAGGTGTCTCACTTACTCATTTAATTGGAACCGGAGCAACCACCGCATTGTATATCATTCCGAGGTGTCTCACTTACTCATTTAATTGGAACCGGAGCAACCATCGCATTGTATATCATTCCGAGGTGTCTCACTTACTCATTTAATTGGAACCGGAGCAACCATCGCATTGTATATCATTCCGAGGTGTCTCACTTACTCATTTAATTGGAACCGGAGCAACCATCGCATTGTATATCATTCCGAGGTGTCTCACTTACTCATTTAATTGGAATTGGAGCAACCATCGCATTGTATATCATTCCGAGGTGTCTCACTCACTCATTTAATTGGAACCGGAGCAACCATCGCATTGTATATCATTCCGAGGTGTCTCAGTTACTCATTTAATTGAAATCGGAGCAACCATCGCATCGTATATCATTCTGAGGTATCTCACTTATTGGAATCGGAGCAAACACTGCATTGTTTAAATGCGTACATGTATCATTTCTAGCGCAATACTGCTCAGGTAGCCCCCCATTGATAGCAAGAGTTTTGCACCAGCTAATTCTCAAAGCAACTGCCCTTACCCTGCCTGCAGCTACTGGTACTATTGTGCAACCAGGTTTAGTCAGTGACCATAATGTGCATGCGTCAGTTGGTAACGGAATGATTCTTGGACTTCCATTAAAAAAAAACAGTGATAATCAAAGTCTACCTGTGTAACAAACGTTATGCCACGAAAAGATTTCAGTATTTCCTCATGTCAAGTTCTTCAGACGATTAAACAGTTGAGCAAAAGACGGACTGGAATTTACAGGGCCCTAATACCATTCTCATACAATGTTTGTTTAATAGAAAGGTCTTCATCGATTGAAAAACACTGAAAGTGTCTTCTTCTATCCCAGTGACAAACATTGTTTTCATGGTATCCTCCACCCTTTAATTTCTTAATGATGTGGAAAGTTTGCTTAAAAGAGCACTCAGTATTAACATTGATGGTATTAAATAATAATTTGAATAAAATTTACTGAATTTTTTCATCTTGTCTTGAAATTATGGTTAGGGGAAAAAATGTCCGTCCACTTGACAAGCGTTACATCTTTAAGATTTACCTTTCATCAAGGGCGGATCCTGAACACAATTTTTTGGGGGGGGCCAAAAAAAATTTTGCTCTTCCAAAAAAGTGGGTCAAAAAAATTACGGCGTGGGGTTCGGGGCCCGCTTAAGGGTCCCGTAAAATGTTTGAATTCTAGATGCTCTGTGGTGCGATCTGAGGCTATTTCTGACCACTTTAACCAATGTTTTTTTGAGGAAAAGATGGTGGTCTACTCATTGCCTGCCTTTTTTGCGATGTCACATAAAAAAAAAATTGGTTTCGTTTTTTTTTGGGGGGGGGGGCCATGGCCCCCTTTGGCCCCCCCCCCCCCCTGGATCCGCCCTTGCCTTTCATAGCTTCTTTAATATTGATCGTGAACTTTCTGGATTAACAAGCATACAGAGCATTGAGAGCAAAGATATGTGCAAGGACTGCAGTTTAACATTTAGTATGGACAGACCGTAATGCAGGCACATTTATTATTTCATTTTCAGAAACAAATGTGGACGATGGGAAGCCCCAAGTTGCAGGTAAGTTATAAAGCCTAACAGACCCTTTGCATGGTGCGTCATGACAGTAGGCAAGGCTGTGTTTCTGTGTGATACACTGATTGATCTCCATTAGTAAGACTGGATACGACACAGCGCCCTCCATCTTGTGCACACACGCGTAGTCATCGGTGACGGTTTGAAATGCGTTCGTCACACACAGACCATGCAGCATGCGCACGTCACTTAAGTGCAGTCGCAAACATTAAACCCGCACTGTACTACCCAGTTGTTTGTGTCTGCGTTTTCTGAATCTTCACTGCGCGCAAGTATACGCGTGTCCTATCCAGTCTCAGTAATAGAGATCAATGGATGCACTTGATTAGGTACTTTGTGCTTGTATTGTAACTAAATTTAAATAAAACCTGCCCGCTGTCATGGCGCACCTTGCAAATGGTCTATATAGTTTTTCTTTTCTTTTTTAGAAACACAATTAGTAATATATATTTTGATGATCAGCCATGCTGTTATATTTCAATTCCATCAGTTCTTTCAATCAACTACTTTTTCTACATCCAGGTTTAGTCAATGATCATGGTGCACATGGTCAATGATTCTTAGACTCCTCTTTGAAAAATAAAGACTGTAACTGGTTTCCAAAGATGACAGTGGCTGGATTGGAGACTAATCTGTTTTACTTTTTTCTTCGTAATTTTAAAAGCGGCATCTTCACCAGCAGTTGAAGACATTCCTGCTACCCATCCCAGTGAGTCAGCATATTTCTAAGTTTGATCTGAGACAGAGGAATCAATAAGAATCAGAATTTCTTTTTTGACAGCTTGTTGCCGAGCAACAGTGACGAGAAAAGTCATATATTACTTTGTCTTTGCATTTTTAAGCAGATTAGTCAAGAAATTGACTAGAGTGAGATTTGAACAGACAACCTCTGAATCACCGTTCCAGTGCTCTGTTAACTGACCTATTTAGCCATATCTTGCGTTCTTCTGACTTGTATGCCTCTTTTCACAGTGCAGTGCTATTTTTACTGTGACGGCAAATGCAGGTACATTTCATATTATTTTCTTTCAGAAACAAACTTGGATGATAAGCACCCCCAAGTTCCTGGTAAGTTATAAAGCCTATTACTATACCTCATACATATTCATGATCGAGAGCCGAGTTCTCACTGGTCCATGCACCTTTCCGTGGCTGCTAGTTTTGCTGTTTACCAAGCGCAAAATTATTATTATAATCAACCCTCATACCGTGTCTTATTTTTTTATTATATTGTAGTTTTTAACGTTCCGTTTTGCCAGATGATGAAACGTTTTATGAGTGGTCAAAGGCTGGATTGTATTACGTTTTGTATTACTTGTTGACGTTCATGTCTACAAAAGAAGAAACACTGTGCACCAACTTATCACTGTGAGTCTGTCTGTAAATATTCGGCAATTGACCAGGATTACCCACGAAAGTCTCTCGACTTATTTCTAGTTGGGTTCCTTGGTAAAAGATGTGGAAGGATTAGTGATGGGAGGAAAACCCTAGAATTATATTCCAGGGAAACCAACGGAATCAGGCAAAACCCAATCCACATATTGGCCCGGGCGGGATTCGAACCTGGGTCAGTGGTGGAAGGCGAGGAAAGTACTGCTACGCCAACCTCAGTCAGCGTTATTCTCATTCTGATCTGAGTCGGAGAGAATCAATAGAATCAGGAAGAAAATTTAATAAGTGTCCAAAGTTGTAGTACTCAACATGAGCGTATGAGCTACTTCACTTATAAACAAGCTGTTGAGCAAAGTAAGAAACATGGGAGGTTTTTTTGTACCGTATTAATTGATTTGTGTCTGTTTGCAGGTATCACTGACCGTGTTCTATGCAAGATCTCTGAGAGGCTTGACTCTGAATGGCGGAAGCTGGCTACACATCTCGGTTTAAGCGCTGCAGAGATCGAGCACATCGTGATGGATGTCCCAGGCCAGACAGAGAACCAGATCTTCAACATGCTGGTCAAATGGAGGCGCCAACAATCCACTAGCACGGATCAGAGGGACGTGTTATGCACAGCTCTGATGGAGATCGGCAGAATGGACATTGTTGAAGACCTGATAGGTAGGTATCAGAATAAACCACATCAATCAATATTTCAATTGTAGCCTTGGTACATGTGATTGAATGACAAGGCAAAACACTGTTTTTCTCACTGTTAAAAATAGCTAGGTATGCTTCATAAGGAAGCCATGGAAAAACTGTATTACTTTATCTGCAGTCTACCTGAAAATCTGAAATTAATGAAATACTTTTGTAAACACCAATTACTGTCTGTTATAGGTAATCAATTCCTATTTCATATAAGCCAAATTTCGGTCCTCAGAAAGTTTGAAAGGGGAAACACATAATCACATTAAAACAATATTCAATGAGAAACGCACATTGCTCATTTCTTCAGCAAATACTTTATTTCATGTGTGGTTTTCTTTTGCTCGCATTCTCCTTTAAGGGGGGGGGGGGAAAGGTCAGGACACATCTTCAGTCTTCATGCACTCGTATAGATAGGCCCACAAATGAACACCAATAATAAGTGTTTGATTCAGTGGATGTTGGGTAAACGTAAAATCACACTGTTAAGAACAAATTTCTCCTGACAATAACAAATATGGCCTCAAAACAATGCGCAGTATTATATGTTGTGATTTCTTTGGTTTGAACTTTCTGCCAGCAACAGTTCGTCCTTTCATTGTCCACTTTATGACATGATCAACAATTTTACGTTGACTTCATTACAGTTTTGTTCATTTAAAGATTTGTAAGGGACTGTTTTATCAGTATTGTCATCTTGGGGACACCAAAAAAACAACAACAAAAATCTGGATAAGTAAATTTCATCCTAGGCAAAATTTCTAAGTGTACATTTTACTGCACTCAATGGGAAATTGTATGATTTGTTTCAGAAATCACCGAACTCCAGGGGCCACATACCTTTGCCGACTTGCGACAACAAATTATCGACAACTACAAGCTAACTGCAATGACTATTCCTGCACACCCTACACTGCAGTCATGTAATGTGGGTATTGAGCAATTCTTTATTCCTCTGCACCTTGGAAAGAACATTCCTGGCAAAACAAAATCAGAGAGGTCGGTGACATTACCAGAAAGAATATTATTCTTGGACGAAACACAACATATAATTCTCAAAGTTGTAGATGATTTGTTCAATCAGGAAATAGTTAAGGAAATCAAGATTCTCCTTTGTGGTGGGGCTGGGACGGGTAAATCAACCCTGTTAGTGAAAGTTGCAAACTCCTGCATCACACTTGGTTCAAAACCCCTTTATGGTAGATTTGAGCTTGTGCTTTGGATAAAGCTGAGGCACATGCAGCAATCTAGTTGTGTCTTGGATTACATATTTGACCAAATTCTAGCACGTAACACCAAACTGACGAAACACACAGTGAAAAGGTTTATTGCTGATCATGAATCAGGCATTGCTTTGCTGTTGGACGGATTTGATGAAATCCCATCTCACGTTTTGGAATCTGAGAAGGGCGTGTACAGGGTTCAGGATATCTTACACAACAGAGTCCTTACAAAAAGTTTTGTGCTGGTTACCACCCTACCACACAGGAAACAATATATACTCAGAGGTCACCCAAATTACGCCCATATTCAGACATTTGGCTTTAAACCACATGATAGAGATCAATACATCAGATTAAACTTTCCTGATGATGCTGACATGGGAGAGGCATTGATTTCACATCTCAAAGTCAATGCAAATATCCGGGAAATGGCTGTAGTTCCAATCATTTCCCAGATGCTGTGCCTTGTTTGGAAGAATCAAAAGTCACTGCCTGAGAGAATTACCGAGCTGTACGAAGAGTTTGTGGTTGCTCTTTTCAAGCGTCGCAATAAAGATATGAGTGATGAACAGGTGATGTCTAACATGATGTCCATCATTGATGGCTTGGGGCCTGTTGCTTTGCAAGGGTTACTAGACTCTAGAGGGGAAAGGCTCATGTTCAAAGAAAGTGAATTTCAGTCTGACATAGAGGAGGGTCGTACAGTGGGTTTTGTTCAAGGTGAAACGTTCCAGTGTGGTCCGGGTGAAGAAGTGTTGATCAGTTTCCCCCACAAGACCATCCAAGAATACTTCGCAGCATGTTACCTGGTGAAATTGCTAGACGATGACGAAAACAATTTCCGTCATCAGTTGGAGCAGATTGGAGATGGCAATGTTCTTGCGATGGAATACCTGCTGAGATTTTGTTGTGGTAGATCAGAGAAGGCTGCTGGTCTCATTCTGGATCACATACAAGGGATGCAAGGTGACAAGAAGAAACTGCAGAGATTGGCTCTTCTGTTGTTGTTGGAGTCTGGTTCAGAAAGGTTGGCTACCAAACTTGTCAGACCAAATGAGGTATCCTGCAAGAGTAACAAAGACCTGAAATCACTGAGCTACTACTTACAGCATGTCACTCCGCCACTTGACGGTACAGCTTTTTGCATGAATGTAAGAAAGCAGGAGCTTACCCTTCTCAGGGGAATTCTTCTGAATGACAGCATGAAGTCAGCTGGGCTGATATCGGTTAACTACAACTTGTCTGAGCAGGAGGGGGAGGAGCTTAGCCTCCTTGAGGAAACACTTGGTGTGGTGGATAAACAGCGCCGTGCTCAATTACACATTGTGGTTCAGTTTGAGGCGAAGTCATGGTTTGACGTGGAGCGTGTATCACACAGCTTTTTTTGCATGCAGGAACAAATAGGCAG
Source organism: Patiria miniata (assembly GCF_015706575.1). NCBI lineage: Eukaryota > Metazoa > Echinodermata > Asteroidea > Valvatida > Asterinidae > Patiria > Patiria miniata. The sequence continues at coordinate 5,918,360 of NW_024037064.1, read as the reverse complement.
ACTTTGTTTGAATATGTACCAACGATCACCAGATGAGGTTATTGATCTATTGAAGGCACTGGAAGGATGCAGGTTGGGTTGGCTCACACTGTATCACACTGACCTGCATGCACAGATGGGAGATGTCAGCCGCATCTCGTCATCCCTTATCTACTTGCAGCTCCCTGCATGCAGGTTGGTAGATGATGATGTGAAGGACCTGATCAGCATCCTTCCTGCTGGGCATGGTTTAGGATGGCTTAACCTTGATGGCAATGCATTCAGTTTGGATGCAGTGAGGGCTCTCACCCGTCATCTCCAAGGTCTCCCTAAGTTACGTGTGTTGTCACTTTGTAACATCGGCCTCGATGCTAAGCTCGTCAGACAAGTTGTCAGTCAAGACCTCCCTCACCTGAAGGAAACAGCAGCAAAGGGAGATTTCCGAGCCTAAATGATCTCCCACCAAGTCATAACTCTCACCCTGTTCCCTATGAATGCACCACGCTCACAAGGCACATTCAATTGAAATAAGTAGCACGTATCATGGGTCATGTTATGTAAAATCAATGCTCTGCAACCCCCCCCCCCAAAAAAAACACCTAACAATCAATAACAATAAAAACTATATTTTCAGAGGACAATAGGGGCTCGATAATGAATAGAAATGTTAACAAAAAGGTTTCAATACAAATACATGTGTTCGGAATTCTCTTATATCATGAATACAAATATACCCAGCATAGTTCTTCATTCTACTGAACCCCCATCCCTCCCAAAAAAAATTCAATCTATTAATTAATCAATTAATCAATCAATCAGTCAATGTGAAAAGTCAATCAACAATTCCGGTACAAAATGATTCATTGAAATCTTCAAACATAATAGCACTGCACTAAGCATTCTGGGTGTCACTTGAAAGTGATATTAAATTGACCTTGTATCTTGGGTGACCTCTGAGTACTATTATAAATCTACAATCTAATCGTGAATTAAACAGGAGAATCCACCTGTCCTTTCCATTTCTTGTAAGAAAATATCTTGTATCGCATCATCTTAGGTAAAATTGTGTGAGATGTCTTCAACTTTTGTGACAAAGGCCGCCTCCTACCCTGTTATCCGATCAATGTAGTAATATGGCATTCAAACAAACTAATGTGACCACACGCGAATGGCTGCACGACACCCTTCCATAGACCAGTGCTGTGCAAAACTTAGTATACAGAATAATACCCCAAACCTCGGGTACTTTTGAATTGTTTTGCGTTTGCCTTATGTACAAATTCAGAAAATTCTCGCAACTTCATGCCTTTCAAACAGACGTTTTTTTTTCAGTGTTTGTGCTTCATTCTTTATCAAATCGTTTGTGTAAATTAATGTAAATTACGCATAAAATGGCAAAAATTATGATTCCAGTTTGCTAACTTTTGTATAGATCTTTAACCTTGACTGTTTATGTAATATACCTTTAAAGTGGTGCAGTTGTGTAAGGACAGTATAACGTGGATTTCGTTTACTACTCAACTATAGGCCTATGTCCATATTGAGAGTTACTAAACCAGTGTTCATACTGTCAAACAATTCATGTATAATATATACATGTAGAATGTTGCATTGTCAAATGACACATTTTTGTCAGAGGACAGTCATGTTTGCTCATTCAGGACCAATCGTTGCAATTGTTGTATACGCGAAAATGTTTCTGTGTTTCTGATTATGTTGGAATAGGAACAAGTCGAACAATTTGCTTGTTTTTATCATTGCAAGCCTCTTCAAAGTATTGGTCGACACTAGATTTGTTTGTTCCAAGTATGATCAATATTCTGTACAAAAACTGACATTTTTGTTTCTAACAGTTTTGATTTTTTGTAGTTGCCCAGGTGATAGCAGTGGTTTATAACATGCCCAAATGCAACCATTCATTTTGGTAAAAGTCGTTCTGCAGGAGAGAAAAAGTATACTTTGAATCAACGTTTTGATATATCGAAATGTAAACTAATGTAAATAATGTCTAACTGTTGTTGCTGGCATGACATAATGAAAGAAGATTTTGATTAAAATGAGATGTACACATTGTAACTTCAAAGCCAAACTGATTGCAATTTAAATTAATTTACACATTTAAAGGGATATGGGATGGGATCATTTGTAATTATCCCAATAGTAACCTACCGAATTGTAGTAAAAAAGCTCACTTGGATTAAAGATCGCACTGGTACTAAACACCCTGTGAAATTACTCCATCTGGCTTGCTGTCATTAAGAAGAAATCAAGAAATGTTGGTGATATCCAATGATCAGTCAATTGACTGGTGTTCGGATATAAAGGAGTTCTGTGGACAAAATCACTTTTATTGTTGAGTTTGTGCATGGATATTTCACTCTTTTCTTGAAAAGTGTAATATCCAAAGCCTCAACATTTTGAGTATTCTTCTGTGGAACAGTGATGATATTACTTGTACTGGAAACAAACAAAACACATGAAATACAAATGTTCCTGTGTGCCTTTAAGCCATGGTTTACAAACTACATGTGATTTTTATCTTGTGATCATTAATGTGCAACTCTGTAAGATAAGGTCATCACTCGGGTACGAACTCCAAGTCAAGATAATCTGCTGACTTCTGGAAAGTTTGGTTTCTGTTTCACGTTTACTAAAATGGAGCGAAATAAAACCTTCACTCTTTATGTAGAACATTGTCATAGTTCCTGATGCTTCTCCAATCAGTGACGGTGCTCCCGTTACACAAACACTGGTTATTGAAAAGTCCTCATCGGTTACTGTGCTTCTGTTTTTCCCAAACGTTATTTCGTTATTATCAAATAGACATTGACAGTTGACCTGGATCTTTTCGTGCAACTTAAGTTACATGTTGTAATAAAAATAAACCACAAAGGAGAACTGTCTCGGTGCATTATAATACATGTATAACTTGAAAGTTGAACAAAGACATTGACTGGAGCTGGTTTGACCTGGTGACCTCTGGGTTCCTGTTCCGATACGGTAATCTGGAATGGTAATCCTGCTACAGTCAATTTCCTTGTTTAATTTTAAAATAAAAATTAAAAATCTGATATTTGCACCGTTTGGCGGAAGTAAGTTGATTTGGCTTTGATATGGTTAACTGTGAGAGAAATTTTTGTTGAAATTTGTATGTCATATGTTTTATTTATTATTGGTGCAGAAACGTTTCTGATCTCTTCTTTTCCTTTGTTCCAGAAATTTGGGGGAAAGTTTAAGACGTCAGGGATTATATTTGACATTGTGTACTTTGTTTGATTATTATCGTGTAATAAATCATTCCATGCAATGACTTAAGTCAATCAAGGAGAAATCTTTGAGGTTAGATGATTGTTGTGTTATGCCTCCATTCCTCCCTCAGTGATGGACCAATCTCCCACCTCTGAATTCTACAGCTGGGTCACCACTTGGGTTTTGTAATCAGGCAAGCAGGCTTCATAATGAGGATATCAAAAGAAATTCCTTAAAAAAATATATCAACCCAATCACAAATTTACTTCATGCAATTAAAAATATGATTACACAGCTAAATCGCTGATGGATCCAGAAGCATTTATTGTTGGGGGATTAAGAAAGTGGTAACCGACAGGCCAGTTGTTGCCAATTCCTTATGTGGAGGGGCGGGGCTAGATTGCATTTTATGGGAGGGGTGCAGTGTTTCCTTTCTTTTCTTTCTTTGTATTATAAAGTGGCAACGGGGATGAATAGACTACAATTTCGCATTAAAACAGTCGTCTTCACTTGTTCCCCGGTGGATTTGTCTTAAAAGGCATTTCTGGTGGCCCCAACTTCGGTCTGCAAGAAGACAGCTTCTTTGATTAATAAGACAACTTCAAATAAGTTGAATTAATCATTGTTTGATTACATTGTTTTCTTGTGGATCTGTTGTGTTTTGCTGTTGTGGGCTTAGCGACACCAAGATGACTCTTGCATTTGAAAACAAACAACAACTTTAAATATTTTTCTGGCACCCAATGAACACAAAACAAATTGAACTAATAAACTATTTATATACTTGATTGTTTTGCTACTCTTCACTGTGATTTGTTCTATAGACTGTGATTGCAGATACGCGCGTTTTTCCGGGCCTGTTGACAAATACAATATTTACGGAGAGAACAACAATTTTGTTGCCTAAATATTCTGTGTGCTTTTCGCATTTGTCATGAACAATCTGCTTGCTGAATTTGAATTCAATGCATCAGATAATTCAGGAGTTGGCGTGTCCATTAGGTTTGTGTCGATGTCGTTTCTGTACAATATCGGCAAAGTGTGCTATAGACCGTGATTGCAGATACTCGCGTTTTTCCCGGTGTTGACAAAAATAATATTTACGGAGAGAACAACAATTTGTTGTCTAAATGTTCTGTGTGTTTGTTCTATTTGTCATGACCAATCTGCTGGCTGAAATTGAATTCAATGCATCAGATAATTCAGGAGTTAGCGTTACGGTCCATATGGTCGTTTCTGTACAATGGCAAGGACAAAATCCCGGTGGTTGTGAAGCGCGCCCTCCTTTGAAATAAAATTTTAGTCGGCAAAATTATAAGTGTAAATGTCCTTTATATTAATTCGGATTGGTTTTTGGCGCTGACACCACTCTACTGCTCTAAGTGTATTAAATATAGTGTCTGATGTTTCCTGTTGAGATTTAATGCCCTTGTGACACAAGTCTATTAAAATTTGAGGGAAGCTGTCTATGGTTAAAATAAATAGTGTGTTCATGAGAAACCGTCTAACAATACAAATAATAAGACCGAAACAATAGCGTTGAATATATATTCGAAAAATACAATCCAATTCAGTTTTCATGGAACATAAGCAACACAATCCTCTTGAATTTGAAAACTAAGAAATTACCCGTTTTACTTTATTGAAAGTCGTTTGTTTCACTTCTAAAAAGTAAGGGCATAGGCCTTACCCCATATATTTGCACATTTCTTTTGTCAACTAAACATTTCTGTTGCCTGACAAAATAGTATTCATTATAATAAGGCATGTTCCAAACGGTTAACTTTAATTTTCTTTCAACCCGCCCCCCCCGAAGGGCGCCCTCGGAACGTAAGATTTCTACGTCCAACTAGAGAGGGCGCTTGTCAACTTGGTTGATAGTAAACAAAAGTTGCGGAAAGTTGAAACTCTGAAGTTCAGCAAGAAAGGGAACGTTTGGGGAAAGAACGTTGCAACCCGACGCCACATTTTCTTCATATATCATCTCAATAAAGGTCAGTCATTGCAAAAATGTTAAAAAGACATGAATCTGGGACTGAGAATCATTTCCAATTTGGTTAGAAAATGCTTTGAAAATCTTCTTGACTTTCCATAGACTTAAATTAAAATTGTACACAAACGCTAAATAGGCCTACTGCATTCTTGGCGATCGTGTAGTGTAGGTCCCGGTTCCTATAAGGGAAAAAAATCCACTTTTAAATTATTGGACGTACCAAAGTAGTTTTGGTGACATTTTCAATAAACAGGTATGTCATAGATAGGGTTTTGATTTTTGGAGGGAAATTCGGGGGTAAAATGATGATGACAGCGCGGCACGACAACACGCGACCCGAAAATAAAGATGGCGATCACCGCTCGATGAACCGTGAGCGGGCACGCACGACATGCTGAATCGCAAGACACAAACCGCGCAGGAAAATCGTGATTTCTAACCAAAGAATCTGTTCAAAATTGCAAAACGGGTGTCATTAGAATTGAGGAAAGTCTGCTTTTGATTGTAAAGGTGATTTTTGAACAATAAAAAAAAATGTTGATTTTAATTTGATCAAAACAAAACAAGGGCCCTACACTTCGTGATCGCCGCATTCTTTCTGCACGATATGCCCGAGGAACTTGGTGCCCAACTCATCGCCTTTTTATATTTTGCACTATTAGTCTCGGTAATCGTTATCTGTAGGACCCATGGTTAAAGAACTCACCAAAACAGCTGACTTATTCGACACTCAAAAGTGACATACATGTAGGGGCCTACACTAGGGTGGTCGGCATTTTTGGTGTTTTTTTTCCAAACACAGTCGTTTTCCTAGCTGGAGTTACCCAGCCCTAAAATTTATCATTGGGTTGTCATTTAGGGCTGGAGGAAGTTTTTCACTTGGACTGCAGCATTGGCGGGTCCAAAAAAAATTCGAAAATGTGCAATTTTGTTCCCCTAAACACACTTATTTCAACTGGGTCTTACCCACTTCACCACTTCACAGGTCTTTGAAGAAAAAAAACGATCCACGATGAAGATTCAGCTTACAATTGCAGTGGAAAATGGAGGCATAACCGACAGCCGTGCGGTCATGATGATGCCCGGTGCTAGATTTGTGCACCAACAACCTGCAAAGCGCTGTCGCATTACGAATTTCCCCCATTTAAAATTCTCTCAAAATCCCACATCCTTTTCGAAGAGAAGATTAATGGGAACATGTCTCCTATGGGGATAAGTATCAGTCTAATCACTCAACGCCTCCTAAAACTTGCCAATTGTGATATGTCCACAGTCAACCTAGGTCACCAACAGGTGGTCTGGGGGCATGGTAATGCCAAATTGACCATTCACTGACTCTGGGTCAGCTAAGTTCAAGCTACACAGTAATAAACACTCCTCTGAGAGTTTCCACACCAACTGGAGGGCAAATTATTATAATAAGTGGCCCACACTGTACACAATGTACTAGTATGCATGTTGTGCCCATTCTTGGAAATCACGCATTCTCGAGAATGGGCATGCACATTCTCGAGAATGGGCGCGCATTCTTATGAATGAGCGCCCATTCTTAAGAACGAGCACGCGTTCTTAAGAATGAGCGCTCATTCTTAAGATTGGGTGGGAATATCACGTGCACAATTTATGAATTTTGCCCAATCTTAACAAACATTGCACGACATAATTATGTTAAATGAATTGTATAGCGGTTAAAAGGGAAACAATTCATATAAAGAGGAAAGAAAATGTTCTATGCTTCTGTACTCGTATAACTACGATAATTTGAATCATATTAAACCTGTTATTATTGCTTTTTTCTGCCCACTATGGGAAGTTTTGTAATAACGGAGGACTGGGAACTAGTCTGGGAAGTGCTTTGTTTAGGCTAGACAAGTTACAAGTCCCTGTATATATCATATGCGTGCCACGAAAAAAAACGATGTCCAGAAGCTGCCGCAAAAATTGCTCTTTTGACTAGATAGAATCCAGCTCTGCGACGTTATGGTGGGATGTGAACAATAAATTGGTGGCAATTTAAATGGGAAATAGCATTAGCACTATGGGATGTCGCAGTATTCATTTCATTCTTCACATTCTTCATTCTTACGTGTCCCCCCCCCCCCCCCCCGCTTTTATTATCCCAAAAATCAGAATTCTTTGCACTAGTATTATTATGTCTCTTATTTTTTCCCGGTCCCCCCCCCCTATCAATACGCCTTTACTTATCATATCCACTCTACTTTTCAGCGCCTTGCGTTGCAACAGTATAATTATTGAGAATCAGTGAACGAGGATTCAGCTAGACTTGCCAAGCGCAGCCGGTGCTCGGCATCGACAAGACCGTTATCTTGTCGCGCATTCTCAAGAATGTGCGCTCAATCTGGAAGAGTTATTTTTTGCCAAGATTGAGCAAGGATCCAGTTGCACATTCTCAAGAATGTGCATGCCCATTCTCGAGAATGCGTGATTTTCAAGAATGGGCACAACATGCACAGATACAGATAGGATTTGTGCATACACAAATTGTTGGTACATGTAGTATTTGATGCAGGTTTCCCTTCATTGTATACATACATACAGTACTCAATCTAGATTCAGAATATGCACTCAAAAAATTTGCTGAGAAAGTTTTAACTTCAGGGTTTTTTAATACAGTGAAATGAATGCTAAAAGTAAAAAAAAAATAGGCCTATTTTATACAAGTTCAATCATTTACTATTTAATACTGCAGAGTCATCATCAAAATTAAACACTTAGAAATTGGCCCAATCGTAGGCAGGTCCGGAGGGGAGGGGGTATCCTCCAAGGGGTAAACGTATGCCCCCTTGTTTTCTTTTCAAAATGTCTGTGTCCCAAAATTTTACAATCTTCAATGATCCATTTTGATGACACTGATACAGCATTAATTCTTCGAATTAGACATCAAGGTATATTTGACTCCATAAAAACAACGAATAATGATGTACAACTGATTAAAGTGCTAAAACAACAACATTTATAAACAAATGTTTTGTTCCCATTCAACTGAATGTTTATTTGCAAAGAATAAACTGTTGGCGTACTTAACATAAAATCAAAGATGTGGCATACTTAATTATGCAAGTACTACACACACAAAGCAGTTTTGCTAACATGCACTTAACCGTACCGAAGAAGTGCTGTAAGGCAGTACTACAAATCAAAACTTGCACAATAACTTAAACTTAGGTATTTAAAATAGGGACCCAGGTCACTGATGATGGTTTAAAAAATGTAGCTTCACGTGTTGTTCAGTTTATTTTCAAAAAAAGCAAAGCCTTACCACGTAGTTTGTGGAGGTCTAAAACAATAGAGTAAAATGAAATAAAGCAACCCAAAACATTGAGAACCACAACACGTATGCAAATAAAATGGACAATGATGAAGTGGAAACATATACCAACTGTACAAAGATGCTCTTCTTCTTTTTTTTCTTTATAATGAAATTTCGAAGAGTACCGGGTATGTTGTTTTAAATTTAATCGAACAAATTAACTTGTGTACATTTGTAATTTATAAAACCACATAAGTCTAGTTGTGCATTAATTGGAGCTGGAGTTCATGTGCATTGAGCCATGTTAATATCCAAAATGAATTCTATGTTTTTACAAAAAAACAACTCAGCAAATTTTAAAAATTGAATGTTGCAACATGGAAAAGGGTTATTAGTTGCACATAAAGAGTAAAGGAAGAGACACAAGAGCGTAATTGAAAAGAAGTATTGTAACATAATTCATGTACACACAAAACACGCTTGAAATCTCTTAAATCTACAACAACTTAGGCTATATGACGCTATGATGACTAAGTGTCTGAGCTAAATGGGGAAAAGACAATCACCAGATTCTCAGTATATAATGAAAATTAATTGTAAAGATACTCTAAAAAAAAGTACATCAATTCTAAAAAAAAAAAAATTGATTCAAAAAACTTCCAAGCCGAAGCAATATAAATCACTGACTTAAAGAGTCTTGCATTTGTGAAATACTTCGCTAGAATGAGTACAATCAACGGTACGATTCATAAGGGTCTTTTTTTTTGTAGAACAAGAAGTCTATATGAACAATTTACACTTGCACTACCCCAAGCAACAAAATCATAATTATTGCATTATAAATATCCTGCGAAATTTCAAACGGAAAATCTCTTTGGATAAGGACATGTAGAAGGCACATGTTAATTCCATGACAGCTAGCCCTGAAACTCAGAAAGTAATGTAAACTGTTGATTAATCGGTGTTATAAAAAAAAATACTTGGTTGGACCTGACCTATATGATTTTTCTTTAAAGGTGCATTCCGATCTCTGTCCTTTTCAAAAGATCAGGCTTTATGACGTATAATTCCGAATGTTAATTACAATGAAACTATTCGTTGTTCAGAATTTTAAATTAAAGAGTTTTGTATAAATGAGCAACAGCAGAGTTGTAATCGTCCATTGTAGTTGTTTGCTTTTTCTGTTCGATGCTGCAGCCACTTCTTCGCTTTCCAGATATTTGTGTTCTTCAATATTAGACAGCCCTGAATACTCTTTACAGAAATAACTTTGCTTGTTCAGGGAGTACTTAAATGTGAGTACTTAAATGATGTTTTCTTTTTGAATTTGCGTTAAATATAATACTTTTTACATTCAGATTGTAAGCCTTACAATCTTAATGTTGAAAAAAAGTATTTTATTGCAATGAGACTTTATCATACGTGTTTTCTTACAGAAATGTTTGAGTAGTTTGTTAGGTCCGGCATGTTATCGTTTGCTTTCAATAATGCATCAAGGATGAATTTGTTTTCTGCAACCGAATATCTTACAATATCTGGAAATTCCTTGGAATTGATTTTTGCTTGCTCATTGACAAGGACATGGTACATTTTTGTTGACTGTCCCTTTTAGTGTTGACTTTAGTGAAAAACTGTATACCATGTAACAATCATTCAATTAATCATTACCGTTACAGAGTCAACTTGCCATTAGTTTACTGTCTCTTGATTCATTACAAAAATTGGTCTGAGTAATCTTTACCTGGCAATGAAATGTTATCAAGGCTTACTGCAGCTCCGTCTTGCAGGAAAATAAACCTTTTGAAGGGATCCACTGTTTGAATATTGCCATTCCTCCAATCATCCTGCCATTAACTGTTTCAACCAGATCGTCATCTTGCTGGCACTCTCTCAAAAACTGCAAATGTTTCCTCTTAGTCTTACACGGTCTTCTTTTGGTGGAGGCTTGCCTGCAGCTTTCTGTAATGATGATAATTGACATCAGGATAACATTCACCCAAAAGCAAAATATTCGAACGTAAAGCTGTACTGTTCACCGAAAGCAAAATATTCAAACGTAGGGGTGTATGTTTTTTTATATTTATTGGGGAATATTGGTGTACATGTATTCATGCACTGAGATGTTTGGTTAACCTTGTTCTGCCAGAAAGGTCTAGATGCAAACATAAAATGTCATATTATTGTTAACCTTGCTTCAAAATGGCATTTTGTGATATTCATGTACATGATCATAATTGACCAATACGGGACAACCTTCCAATATTTTTCTATTAGGTTTATTGGGGTTTCACAGCCTTTATGTTGTTCTGATAAAGAAAATACATGTAAGAATTCTGTATCACAACAAATTTCACAGGAAATATTTATCCATTATGCAAAATGTTGCTTAGGCCTACTAGTAAATAAATAAAATGATGCCATTTTACTGATCCTATCAAATTGGGTTTTTTCTTTTAGTACATATAAGATCGTTCATCGTAAACTCTGCGTCAGATGTTAATTGTTGGTATTCATAAATTTCAAGTATCCTTTTGTTGATTAGATATTTATTTTCCAATCGATCGAGTTGATTGAGTATATGAGAAGGGGTAAAATATCCACTCATTTACAGTTTGTTGATATGCCTACAACTAATTAATGTATGGGATGTTATTTTTCAACATGTTACTTACGTCTCTGTTGCTCTTCATAGTGAAGTATTGGATGTCTAATCGAATCCTCATCCACCCAGATATCATCTCCAGGATATATCCCGTAAAACTCACTAGATGACCCCTAACATTATCGTCTCTGACTACATGTACCTTAACAGCACACCATCTCTCTAACTCATCAATCGCCTGAACCCGACTTCCAATAGAGAATTTTCCTGCCCGTTTTGTCTTCAAGGTTTTCTAGTCAATTTTTATGATCCTACACATAAAAGCTGGTGGTTTGCAGTAGTGACCACTACCATCAGTGGATGAAACAAATCAGTCAATTACTCGTTACCCACGTGGGCATATGGTGTACCTGTAGAGGTCAATAGGCCATATATACTTGGGCTGACCACCACAAGGGGGTATTAAATTTATGTCCATTGGGGGAGCTGTCACTTAGGAATGGATGTTTTCTTTCCGAGTTAGAAAGGTCTAACTCGGATTCGTTTAAATGGGAGAAATTCGTAATGGATTACCATGCACACACAGCGAACCACCAGTCACACTTGCCAACTGCATGGCGCCAGTCAGTGGCCGTGTCTCACACACACACAGCCCTGTTTGACCTCAGTTTCTTGTCCCGAGGTCGTGCATGCGTGGCCCAAAAGCGTACGCGAGGTTTTACAAGATTTATGCGAGACTAAAGAAAACACAAAAAGTGCCTGGATACGTGTACTGTTTGGCCAAGATGGCTAAATATGTGAAAAGTTCAAATCGTGTGCTTTATTTTGATACCAAAAATAACTGCTTTTGCCAAATATAAAGTGTTGTCAGGGCCTGTCGAACAAAATTATATTTTTTATCAACAAACATGACAAAAGCGAGGGCCGATAGTTTTTAGGTGTACATTGGATTCTTAAAAACGGCCAAAGATTCATAGATAGAGGAAGGTATACGTTTCATTTTCATGTGAAACACGTGCAGGAGACTTCTAATGTTTGGTCCAAATCGCCGGTTAAAAAAAATGAAGACCGTTGCGAGATTTCATGATTTGCAATCACATGTACGTGTGTAAACGAAAGTAAGTACGCTGACGTACATTGGTTTGAAAACATTGTGAATAGCATGTGCGAACGTGCAATGAATGACTTATGAATATTAAGCAGGCCATACTCGAACTCGACCATTCAGTGGGCGTATGGGGTCACAAGGTCACACCGTGTTTGGGTTCCTCGCTCTATGCTTTACAATGGCGACGATATTTCGCATTGTGACAAATGGAAGTTGTTGGAAACATTAGGTGTACATCAAATTCTTAAAATATTGACGACATCACGTTCACAAGATTTTTTGTAGATGAAGGTTCATTCTTTCCTTTGACAACATTTGGGAGACATTCGTCGTTGAAAAAAACTGAAAATTTCATGACCTAATTTTTAGTTGATTTGTCCGTGAAATAATACCGTCAAAATGCATCGAAATCCTTTTTTTGAGAAAAAAAATACCTTGATGGATGTATGAAGTAGGTCTTTAACTACCGAAAACAACTTTGTTTGTTTGGATGGGTTGTGGTTTGCCATGAAAATCACGAATTTTCGGAAGCCTTTTTGACGGCCATCTTTCGCTGGCCTCGCGTTGCTGTCAGTTGTGTGGACGAGAAAATAGAGCAGCTACGCGTGACACAGCAACTGACTGGGCATGGCGCTGAAGCGCGCACCGGATGCCTGTTTGATGCACCACTGCTGCACTAACTATGAGTCTTCACTTGCATCACGGCAGAGGTAGAATGGCAGCCGAAGTTGGCTGACAAACAGTCGTCGGGTGCGCGCTTCAGCGCGCAGTTGGCAAGTGTGGCAAGTGCAGTTGGCAAGTGTGACTGGTGGTTAAAGTATTTTAAGTATTTTTGCACTCCTTAAATTGTGTTTCTTCATCAGATTTGGTACTTTTCAGGTCATGGCCCAGTATGGAACTCTTTCCTAAAAGATATGAATCTGGGACAGAGAATCGCGTTTCCAATGTGGTTAGAAAATACTTTGAAAATCTTCTTGACTTTCCATTGACTTTGAACACAAATTTATGCTACATGCTGCATTCTTTCCGTCTGACATGCCAGAGTAACTTGGTGCCCAACTTCGCTTTTTTATTTTTAGTACATGTACTAGGCCTAGTACATGTAGTAGGCCTAGTCTCTGTAATCGTTATCTTTAGAAACCCGTTTCTATATAAGGTTAAAGGCAGAAAGGACTCATCAAAACAGCTGACTAAATGACACTCAATACGTACATCCCTTTTTTTTTCAATCATTCAAGGGAGGACACCTTCTTGAATATTTTGTTTATTATATTGTGGAAAGTGGGCATGTCTTCGATTTATGAGGGAAATTATGGGGTAAAAGAGTCATTTGAAAAGATGACGACGACAACCAGAAAACAGGCTCGAATTTATGGTGACAGTGAAAACTTGATGCAATAAAGGCTAGATGCTGATCATGCTGATTGGTTTATAAACAAATTAATATTTTTTGAAAAATTTGTTATCAGCCAATCAGCATCAGGCTTTCATTCTGTCTGGCTTGCGTCTCTGATTGCCAAAAAAAAGATAGGAAAGTCACATTTTCTTCGAAAGTGCGTTTCAAAATTACAACAAACATGAGTTAATCTGAAGACAAAAGACTGGCCCGCAATAGTTGTTTTGGTACTGAACAGTCATGCAAAAGTCAGTTTTGAACGGAACGGAACCGGTAAAAAATAGAGGTGTTCTGAAGATAACGATTACCCAAGTCTCAGTACACAGTGTAAGCCCCATCGGAGTTACATGTACCACTGCGTGTGTGCACATCACATGACAACAATGGTCTGTGGATAAACAAAGCAGAAAGACTTCCATACCCCACCTGGACATCACTTGCCACCCTGTGCACAAACCCTATTATGAGACTGGTCAGAAAAGTTCCAAGTGTTTTCTTGGTGACTGCTCTATGTTCCGACACCCCTATGTTCCGACAACCTAGATTGTGTTACTCCCGGTTAGGGTTAGGGTTAGGGTTAGGAATAGGAATATGTGCAGTCGGAACATAGGGGTGCCGGAACATAGAGGTGTAACCGTTTTCTCAGTAAAATACTACAATATTTTCCCTGCAAAATTTGGCTTTTTAGGACATGTTATCGGAAAAATTAGTGATGTCCATACATGTATATTTATGGAATTCTTTCCTTAAATTGCACAAAATTTGGAGCATACACATGATCAATACAAAACATGCCATTAAACATTCAACATTTTGAATCAAAATCTACTTCAAAACAAGAACACTTTCTTTGATTTTGTTGGTACCCTGCTATGATTTCACATGCATGTGGCAAACTGTTCATCCACAGACCCTTATCACTGTCATGTGATGTGATGTGCGCACATGCAGTTGTACGAAGGACATTAACTATTAGGTCAGGGAGCCAGACGCTGCTGTAACGATAGCAATTGCCACAACAGTAGCCTCTGCATTATTTTTAACATTTGGACATAATCTGGCGATAGTACTTACATGGCGTTTCAAACAATTAACAACCCAACCATTTTCCAACAAAAGCATCAGATTTCACCCTCAAAACGGCCGCAGAATTACTTTATGCCACCTGAGATACAATTACAGATTTATGATTTGAAGATCATGATACTAAGCTTTACTTACAATCTGGATGAAAAGTGAAATTTACCGTTTATCGGCGAGGGCTCCGTTTGGAATATCGCGTGGATTCCATTTTCAAAATTGTCCTCCTTTCTTTTGCAATTTTAGTAAAGTATGGCGACAGGCGTCCAACATGACCTGATGGAGCAGGCACAGTGCTTTTGGTCAATGCTGGATGAGCTTGCAGAGACCGATGAAGATGCATACAGGAAGTTCATGGCCACAAACCTCCAAAGAGGACAGCAAGAATTGACACCGGCCAAGCCATGGATGTGTGTCAAGACCCGTATCATGGTAGGTTCACTTAGGCTGAAAATATGTGTGTGTTTACGGTAACATCCTAACAATTATCCAGGTTGGTAGGTAGGACAATTATTTTGTTGATAACTTTCTTTATGTTTGTCTGTCAGTCAAAATACTATTACTCTGGTTATTAATTAACCTGTTGAATTGTTTAATTTAACCATCAACACACTACAATACTCACATAGGGGCAATTCCGTAAAATCCAACGGACCAATCGGACTACATGATTTACATGTACAATGTCGTTAAGGTGGTGGTACCGTAGTTTGGTATGTAATTGTTTTCTACTCATTAGATGTCACATTATTAGTGATGTATCACATTCACTTTTCCAACAGCAGCTCATTAAAGTGTCTGACATTTATGCCCAAAGTTACGGAATCGCCGACAGCGAAGACCTTTTTTCATTTTCAAAGTGTACTTTCGTTTCAAAGATTCAAATTCAGCAAATGGTCAGTGAGGGATGCCAAACACAAGCAAGTGAAGATGACGTCATTACACGGCGCCCTCTTGTGTCACGTCAAAAAAAGTTAATTTTGGTAAACCCTCCCTATGCAAACATACATTTTGTGCCAAGTAGTCCTTTCAGTCCAAATCAACCAAGTGGCTGTTTTCAACAGTTAAGAATTTCCAGCCTACGCAGGCGCGGATCCAGAGGGGGGGTTTGGGGGGTCAAAAAAAAAAACCCAGCTCTGTCAAACATTTTTTTTTCAATAGAAATTCATGAAAAAAAAAATGCGAACCCCCCCCTCTGCTCCGACACCCAAATTTTGTTTGCTAGTGATAATGTCCGCTTGCAAAAAAAAACGTACAGAGCCAGCTTGGTTATTTTTGAAGTTGCAAGCAAAGTTAGGGTGTCATTTGTTTTGGGACACCCTGTACAACACAGTTTCCAAAAGTCTATAGTTTGGTAATCCCCACAAAATGTGAACGAAATTACATATTGGATGTGTGCTGTATGCTGTCAGCCAATCACTCATTAAAGACAAACAGATTGAGTTTGTCTAATAAAGACGTTGTCACTGAGGTGAGTACATGTACTCCAACAGAAATGAAAAGCACCAGCAATAGTCCCATATCACCATTATTCCTTTCACCTGGTGTGCTAATCCGTAAGCAGCGGGGCAGCACCAAATATGGGATTGTTTGTGGCAGCTTTTTCATTGGGTATTGTTGGCAGAATTTGCATCAAGGTCTGTGAGAGTCAATGGTGGATGACCTGAGAATACAAACCCAATAAACGGGGCAGTGACGTTGGAACGAGGAATGCTGAACTTGAATAGATTCTAAGCTCTCTGGCTCGCTGTAGGTAAACTATTAGGGAATACCCCCGGTACCAATTTGTACAATCAACAATATAGTCTGGGTATTCAGTTTATTTCTCATAAACTGAGTGTACAATTGTACGTGCTCTATGGGGAAGCTTAGATTGTCAGAATAATCTAGGGGTCAGCCTAATTTAAATATCAAGGTGTGCACCAATAGGGTGGTATGTTCAGTGTGACCGAGAGTGGTGCAGGAGAAATAGGCCAATCAAACTACAGGGTGGCACAGCACAAACGCATGGCAATTGCTTAATTCTTCTGAGTAACTACCCAGCATGACGTCATCGGGACTATAAATAGGGGCTGGGCAGAAGTGGTTTTATCATTTGCGCGCCTTCGCCTTTCAGAGTAACTTGGATTCTGTTCTTGTCGATTCTGCACTGCACCTTTTTAGTACTGCAATCTTAGATTTAGTTTCTGGAAGAGTTTAGCATTGATTGTTTGTGAGGCCAGCCACAGTTGTGTGTGTAGTGCTGTATACAGGGGAGGAGTTTCTGTAGGTGAGTAGCCATTCTTTCTTTTTGTGTGTGGAATCATTTAGTGACAATTCATGTTGCTAGTAGGACTGCTGTTTGCAGAGTCAGAAATGGGGTACAACTTTGAAGTGCAGTTTTACAATTTATCGATCAGCTAATGGACGAGGATTTGGTTCGCAAGTTGATTTGACACTTCAGATGACATCATGTAGCTAGTCGTATGCTGGTGTCCTACGTGTAGTCACCATGACAAATTGGCAAAGGGTTTCAGGTTTAAAGTGTGATCGTGTTTGGTACGGCAACTTGTAGAAGATAACGTGAAGTTTCGATTCAAATGCTAAAACTTTTGTTGTCACATGGGGTTGAACTCCTGTCAGCAGTATTATAGTGTAGTCCACCGAGTTGAGTCCAAGCAGATGGAGTCCAATCGAGTCCAGTCTCTTTTCCAGAAGTCAAGCTATTAAAGTCCAAGTTTCATGATTTGAGTCCAAGCTAAATCCAAGCCTAGGCATGAAAACACATTCAGACCACATCACTTACCATGAGCAGTGTTTAAGGGACAACATACAGAGAACAGTTCGTGTAATTATAACATCCTGCTGCATATTGCTTCATAATCTGCAGTGAATATCGTGTGATGATGGTTCTATAAGTTTATTTGAGATGCCTACTGAGCTTGTCTACAATTATGTGAAAATGTGAAGTTAAATGCAGTCATTTAACAATTATCAAATACATGTACTGTGATGTGGGAATTTTTTATTGTAATGGATTTTCTACTTGTACCGTAAGTTATAATTTAACGAAAAAAGTATACATGTTCTATTTTAAAGCCAGAGTCCATCATCCAAAAAGTAACTGGTGAAAAACATACTGATTGAAAGATAGTAAGGGGACTAAACTCCTTGTGAAATTATTCTTTCTGGCAAGCTGTCATTTTAAAGAAATCACCAAAAGAAGGCCTTTCCAATGTCTTAAGAAGCACCGTTGGAAATTTCTGTTAACTAGTAGTTCGTTTATTCAGCGAAGCGCGTGCAAGCGTTGACACAATGCACACGCGCATGGTTGCTATAATTCGTCGGATCGGTGCGCAACATCGCGTAGCTGCAATCGGCTCAGTGAGAACTGTTTCGGACGCTGAATTCAGGCCCGATTCAAAACATGATTTAGCAACTTTTGATTCGAAATCATAGAATTTCGTAGATCATAGAATGTTGTTTTTCTTGAAATATACAGCTGAAGCTGAGCTGAAACTTCATCAGGTCAATTGTTCAGCACCCTTCTTTAGATTTTGAGCACTTTTGTTGCTTCAAATGAACAGAATGCGCAAATTACAAATGATGGACTATATCTTTAACCATGTGCAAATTAATTCATGCGATGTACATGTAGGCTGCTGATGCTGTGAGCCAATCACTCACTACCAAAGAAAAACATGTTTGAGTTTGCCCACGGACCATTGTGGTCCATGGTTTGCCTAATACAGTACTTTTCACAACAGGTGAGTGCTCCAAACGAAATGAAAAGCACAGGCAATAGTTCCATATCGCCATTATACACATACACTCAACCAGAAAAGAAATCCCCCAATACTTTTTGTCCACTCTAAAACTATTGCGCATCTTTTGCTCAAATAGTGACAAGTACAGAAATTCCTTAGCAATCCAGCCATACTCTTTATTTGGCACAAAATAGCGATAATGTCCGTACACAAAGTGTACGAGCAAGTTGAGTGTGAACATTTTGTCTCTTACGCAATCTTCCAACAAAAAGTTTTGTTGGTAATGGTTTTACCCTTTCCTTTACTGAACCTCAAAGAACATGCAAAGTACATTTATGCAGTAAAGGAAATGGTGAAAAAATGTGAAGAAATCAATTTTAAGAATTTTTTGTTGGAAGAGATGAAAGAGCGTTCGAGACAAAATGTTTACACTCAACTTGCAGGTGTACAAAAGTGCAAATTTGTTTCAGTATTATTTGTCATAAGTTGTATAAATGTGTACACATCACTGTTTTGTGGCCAAATTAAGAGTATGGCTGGATTGCTAAGGACTTTCTGTATTGATTAGTGGTTATTTGAGCGAGAGGTGCCTAGTAGTTCTTGAGTTAAAGACAAACAAACTTGAGGGGGGGGACTTTCTTTTTTGGTTGAGTGTATACAAGTTTTACCTGCAGGGTGTGGCACATGTATGTGTATATTATCCGTAAGGCATACATGTAAGTAGCAGAGCAGCACCAAATATGGGATTGTTTGTGGCAGCTTTTTCATTGGGTATTGTTGACAGAATTTGCATCAAGGTCTGTGAGAGTCAATGGTGGAAATGGGGTAGTGATGTTGGAACGAGGAATGCTGAACTTGAATAGATTCTAAGCTCTCTGGCTCGCTGTAGGTAAACTATTCGTGAATACCATTGTACAATCAACAACATACAATAGTGTGGCGGGGATCTCCCCGGGCCAAACCTAAGTTCGTTGGGACCAAGTCTGACACCTATTAGAGTGTAGCTGATCTTCCCGAACGCAAGCTTTCCCAAGACGAGAGACCACCCAGAGCGACCTCAAAGCCTAGGGAGCAGGTCCATTTTGGAGGAAATATACCGCCGATTATGATGATTGTGATTACCCACTATTAATTGCACAATAAACCAACAACAAATACACATGGACAACAGGAATGTCGGCACCACAAATATAATCGTAATTTATTAAACAATAATCAAGAAATATGCAGTAGTGATAGAGTTTTGATGGGGTTGTTAATTATCAGGGTCACTTAATTACACTTGGGAGTTAACTGCGGCCTCAACTAAGCAGCAACGCGCACGCTTGAACAATGCACCCAATGTAAACAATGCACTGCTAAGTCAACAAGGTACACTGATGTAAACAATGCACGGCTAAGTCAACAATGTACACTACGGTGCAATGCACACCAAGTCAGCAACGTTCACTCAGTAAACAATGTACCTAAGTAAACAATGCACACCAATGTAAATAACACACGCCAATGTAAATAACACACGCCAATGTAAGCAATGCACGCCAATGTAAGTAATACACGCTGTCAGCCTTAACCTGATTTACGCCTTACCCATGCAAGCTAGCGTCAGCATCGTACCGTACATTCACTTGTACGGCTGCGCGTCAGCATCACACAGCGTAACTTCAGCACAGTCAGGGCCAGCGCCTTACACAGTGCACGTCAGCATTACCCAAAACACAGAACGCAAGCAATACACGACCGTACCCTCCGCTGTCCACAGCACAACTCCTCCGCGCGATCACGTGAATAGCCCTCACGTGAACATGCATACGCCGTACAAACACATATGCATGTACTAAACCTATGGGCCTTAGGCAACCAATAGCGTACGCGCATTCAGCCACTGTGCTCTTACGCTCCGCCCAGTCACCAACACACAGTGAATTTACGTTAGTGCAATAGGAATGACGTTGTAAATAAACTAGCTACAAGTCCCTACACTTTCCGCTACAATAGTCTGGGTATTCAGCTTATTTCCAAAACGATTGTATGATTGTGCTCTATGGCAAAGCTTAGATTGTCAGAATATCCTGGGGGTCAACCTAATTTAAATATACATTGTATGTGTGCACCAATAGGGTGGTATGTTGATTGTGACAACGAGTGTGCGCAGGAGAAATAGGCCAATCAAACTACAGGGTGGCACAGCACAAACGCATGGCAATTGCTTAATTCTTCTGAGTAACTACCCAGCATGACGCCATCGGGACTATAAATAGGGGCTGGGCAGAAGTGGTTTTATCATTTGCGCGCCTTCGCCTTTGAGAGTAAACTTGGATTCTGTTCTTGTCGATTCTGCACTGCACCTTTTTAGTATTGCAATCTTAGATTTGGTTTCTGGAAGAGTTTAGCATTGATTGTTTGTGAGGCAAGCCACAGTTGTGTTAGCCTTTAGTCAAGTCCCACGCGCCTATACCCGGACCATCCGGACATGTAACACATCCTGGATGCTGGCACGTAAAAAGACTAGCACGAGCGGCAAAGCCGCGAGGGCCTTTACTATCTCGTGGAACTAATCACTTATTCATTTATTCAGGTAATATAAATCAAGCAATATAAACCAATTATCTAACAGTGGTTTGCGGTTACCAGCCATGGCTGTCTGGCGCCAGACGACGGCTGCATGATTTATGTTAGTAATTCTGCATTTTCATTGGTCAATTCACAATGGGTAATGCATTATGCATGTCTACCAAATCGGTAGACAAATGTAAAGAAAAACATAAGCGTTCTCCACGAGATGATAAAGGCCCTCGCGGTTAACGCCGCTCGTCCTACATGTAGTCTTTTTACGTGTCAGCATCCGGGGTGTGTCACGTGTCCGGGTAAGCGTGTGGGACTAGACTAAAGGCTACAGTTGTGTGTGTAGTGCTGTATACAGGGGAGGAGTTTCTGTAGGTGAGTAGCCATTCTTTCTTTTTGTGTGTGAAGTCATTTAGTGACAATTCATGTTGCTAGTAGGACTGCTGTTTACAGGGTCAGAAATGGGTACAACGTTTGAGTGCAGATTGCAATTTACCGATAATCTATTTGACAAGGATTTGGTTCGCCAGTCGATTTGATGACCTCATACATGTAGCTAGTATATATGCTGGTGTCCTACATGTACATGTAGTCACCGTGACAAATTGGCAAAGTCTTTCAGGTTTAAAGTGTGATCGTGTTTGGTACGGGAACTTGTAGATTAACTTGAAGTTTCAATTCAAATGCTGAGATGTTTGTTGTCACATGGGGTTGAACTCCTGTCAGCAGTATGATAGTCGAGTCCACCGGAGTTGCGTCCAAGCAGATCGAGTCCAATTCCAGTCTAGTCTCTTTTCCAGAAGTCAAGCTATTAAAGTCAAAGTTTTATGATTGAGTCCAAGCTAAATCCAAGCCTAGGCATGAAAACACATTCAGACCACATCACATACTATGAGCAGTGTTCAAGGGACAACATGTATACAGCATAGGCATAGCCAGCAGGGGGGTAAGTTTTTTTTTTACCGCCCCCCCCCCCAATATTTTCTAAAGACTGCCCTTTTCCATTCAAATGCCTTTTTTAAACAGCGCTTACCCCCCCAAAAAAAATATTTTGTAAAGAGTGCCCATTTTTAAACAAGTGCCCTTTTTTTCTGAACAATTGCCCTTTTTAAAAAGAAGTTGTACCCTTTTTGGTCCCATCGGCCGTTCTGGGTGCCTGTTTTGGTGAATTTACGTTCATGTATCGCCCTGAAAAGCACCATATAGTGTTTATTAGTGTGCACAATCGTCGGTTTTGAAGAGCGCCCCCATAGACAGATGGTACCAGCCCCCCCCCCCCCCCCCCCTTTGATTTTACGGAGGCCAAGTGTTTGGGGAAAAAAAGCGTGTCTACATTTTCAGCACAGATGTGCAAGTGCCCTTTTAAAGAAATTTTTAAAAAAAAAAACCAATAAAAACGACCGTGCTACACATGTACGCCACTGTACAGAGAACATTTCGTGTAATTATAACGTCCTGCTGCATAGTTTCTTCATAATCTGCAGTGAATATCGTGTGATGATGGTTCTATATAGTTTCTTGATAATCTGCAGAATACTGGTGATGATGGTTCTATATAAATTTGTTTAAGTTTATTTGAGACGCCTACCGAGCTTGTCTACAATTATGTGAAAATGTGAAGTTAAATAGGTCATTTAACAATTGTTGAATCTGTGATGTGGGATTTTTTTATTGTAATGGATTTAGTACTTGTAAATTATAATTTAACAAAAAAAGCATACATGCTCTATTTTAAAGCCAGAGTCCATCATTTGCAGCTATCCAAAAAGTAACTGGCGTAATAATTGTTGAAAAACATACTTGGTTAAAAGATAGTAAGGGGACTAAACTCCCTGTGAAATTATTCTTTCTGGCAAGCTGTCATTTTAAAGAAATCAATGAAAGAAGGCCTTTCCAACCATGCGTCTTAAGAAGCACCGTTGGAAATTTCCGTTAGAAGTTCGTATTTTTTATTCGGCGAAGCACGTGCAAGCGTTGACATGATGCACACGCGCGCACTGTTGCTATAATTTGTCGGATCGGTGCGCAACATCGAGTAGCTGCAATCGGCTCATTGAGAACTGTTTCGGACGCTGAATTCAGGCTCAATTCAAAACATGATTCAGCAACTTTTGATTGGAAATCGAGATCCTAGGATGTTGTTTTTCTCAAAATATACAGCTGAAGCTGAGCTGAAACTTCATCAGGTTAGTTGTTCAGCACCCTTCTTTAGATTTTGAGCACTTTTAATGCTTCAAATGAACAGAATGCGCAAATTACAAATGATGGACTATATCTTTAACCGTGTGCAAATTAATTCGTGAGATGTACATGTGCATGTGCAATGTAGGCTGCTAATGCTGTGAGCCAATCACTCATTACCAAAGAAAAACTTGTTTGAGTTTGCCCACGGACCATTGTGGTCCATGGTTTGCCTTTAAATACACTATTTTTCGCTTAATAGGTGAGTGCTCCAAACGAAATGAAAAGCACAGGCAATAGTTCCATATCGCCATCACACACATACACTCAACCAGAAAATAAATCCCCCGAATACTTTTTGTCTCACTCTAAAACTACCACGTATCTTTTGCTCAAATAATGACAAGTACAGAAATTCCTTAGCAATCCAGCCATACTTTTTATTTGGCAAAAAATAGCGATAATGTCAGTACACAAAGTGTATGAGCAAGTTGAGTGTGAACATTTCGTCTCTAACGCAATTTTCCAACAAAAATTTCATAAAAATAATTTCAAGTTTTGTTGGTTATGTTTTTACCCTTTCCTTTACTGAACCTTAAAGAATATGCAAAGTACATTTATGCAGTAAAGGAAATGGTGAAAAAATGTGAAGAAATCAATTTTAAGAATTTTTGTTGGAAGAGATGAAAGAGCGTTCGAGACAAAATGTTCACACTCAACTTGCAGTGTACAAAAGTGCAAATTTGTTTTGGTATCATTTGTCATAAGTTGTATAAATGTGTACACATTATCACTGTTTTAGGGCCAAATTAAGAGTATGGCTGGATTGCTAAGGACTTTCTGTACTGATTAGTCGTTATTTGAGCGAGAGGTGCCTAGTAGTTCTTGAGTTAAAGACAAACAAGTATGAGGGGGGGTCTTTTTTGGTTGAGTGTGTACAAGTTTTACCTGCAGGGTGTGGCACATGTACGTGTATATTATGCATAAGGTATGAAGCCCGGGAAGGGTCAGGTTGGAATTTATTTTTTTGGAGTTTGCTAATTCGTTCGCACGAATTACTAATTCGTTCGCACGAATTACTAATTTGTTCGCACGAATTACTAATTCGTTCGCACAAATAAGTAATTCATTTGAACGAATTACTAATTCGTGGGAACGAATTAGTAATTCGTGCCAACGAATTAGGAATTCGTGCGAACGAAATAGCAATTCGTGCGAACGAAATAGCAATTCGTGCGAACGAATTAGTAATTCATGTGAACAAATTAGTAATTCGTGAGAACGAATTAGGAAATTCCAAAGAAAACTTCCACCCTGTCCCTTCCCGGGCTTCATAATAAGGCATACATAGTGGGGCAGCGCGCCAAATATGGGATTGTTTGTGGCAGCTTTTTCATTGGGGATTGTTGATAGAATTTGCATCAAGGTCTGTGAGAGTCAATGGTGGATGACCTGAGAATACAAACCCAATAAATTAAATGGGGTAGTGACGTTGGATCGAGGAATGCTGAACTTGAATAGATTCTAAGCTCTCTGGCTCGCTGTAGGTAAACTATTGGTGAATGTACCATTGTACAATCAACAATATAGTCTGGGTACAATTTATTTCTCATAAACCGATTTTACGCGCTCTATGGCTATTAAATACAAGTGTGTGTTTTTTTGGCTGTTGTTGAGTAACATGTACAGGCTAGGCCACCATGAGTTGAGGCCAAGTAGAATGAGTCCAATTGAGTCTGGTCTTTTTCCAGAAATCCAGCTACATTGTATTCTAGTCAAACATGTCAAAGTTAAATGATTGATTCTAAATAAGCTATTTAAATCCAAGTCCAGATGTACATGTAGGAATGAAATCTTATTCAGACCACATCATGAACTATGAGCAGTGTTCAAGGGACAACATACAGAGAACAGTTCATGTAATTATGACATCCTGCTGCATAGTTTCTTGATAATCTGCAGTGAAATCGTATGATGATGGTTCTATATCAATTTACTTTAAGTTTATTTGAGATGCCTACTGAGCTTGTCACAATTATGTTTAAAAGTGAAGTTAAATTAGAACAATTGTTGAGTGTACTGTGATGTGGGAATATTTTATCCTAATGGCTGAATGGATTTTCTACATATAAGTTATAGTTTAATGAAAAAAGTACATCTATTTTCTATTTTAACTGTGTGCAAATTATAAAAGGCGATGTACATGTACATGTAGGCTGCTAATGCTGTGAGCCAATTTACCAAAGAAAAACATGTTGAGTTTGCCCACGGACCATTGTGGTCCATGGTTTGCCTTAGTATTTTTCACTGAGGTGAGTTCTCCAAATGAAATGAAAAGCACCTGCAATGCATGTAGTTCCACATCGCCATTGTATCTTTTACCTGCAGGGTGTGGTATTTATTATCCATAAGGCATAAGTAGCGGGGCAGCACCAAATATGGGATTGTTTGTGGCAGCTTTTTCATTGGCTATTGTTGACAGAATTTGCATCAAGGTCTGTGAGAGTCAATGGTGGATGACCTGAGAATACAAACCCAATAAATGGGGTAGTGACGTTGGATCGAGGAATGCTGAACTTGAATAGATTCTAAGCTCTCTGGCTCGCTGTAGGTAAACTATTGGGGAATACCCCCGGTACCATTGTACAATCAACAATATAGTCTGGGTATTCAATTTATTTCTCATAAACCAATTGTACATGCTCTATCGCTAATATACAGGTAGAGTGGGTGTTTTTGCTGTTATTGAGTTGAGTAACATGTATACAGGCCAAGGTACTTTTTTGGAGGAGTGGTAATTTCTCTTCGACACAACAAACAAGTTTTGTCTTCACAGATACCAGTAAGGGCTAACATGCATGTCAGGACCCTTAAGAACAGTTCAAATTACTGAAAAGGCTATCCTGCTGAAGTGAAAGCAGTATACTTCAAAAGATTTTACTCTATTCTGTAATTAGGACTTGTTTGATAAAAAAAAGGTTTTAAGCAAAACGGGATGTTTGACAACTTTCAAATTGTAGTTTGTGTTGCATGTTGCCCCGTTGCTCAAAAGGCAGTGAAGCAGTTCCAATTTTCGTGGTAAATACCGACCCACAGGGATCTGACAATTGCCCAGTTCTACTTTAATATCTCTCTGAGCATGACGTCAGTTTCACTATAGATAGAGGCTGGGCGGAAGAGGATCTTTCATTTGATAGTAACAGTGGATCCGTTCTTGTCGATTCTGAACTGTACATTTTCAGTATTGCAATAGATTTCAGGCATGCAACTTTTTTTCAGAGCAGCTGATTTCCTCCTTTTTTTCTCATTTCATTATGCCTCTCAAAATTCGAAAACAAATGTTGGAATTTCCTTTTGCGTGTGGTGAATTTACAGTTGCATGCCTGAGATTAAGTTTGTGGAAGAGATAAAAGCATGATTTATTAGGCGAGCCACAGTACATGTGCATGTGTGAACTGTACTGACAACTCAATGAAAATCCCTTTTATCATCTCGGTGAGTAGAATAAATTCCACCCATTCCTGTGACGTTTAAAACCGGCTGGGAAGACAAGTTTTAAACGGAGTGCACATTTTCTTTGTTTTGATCATAATTGAACCACAGCTGGCCCTGCGTTGATGATTATGAATGTAAGCAATGCCATTTGTGACTGTTGGCAAGGGATGGATGGCCTTTTTTCTTCCTTGGCCCCCACTTACACATTTTGTGTGTGAACACAATGGAGACATCGTACTGTGGAATTCTCTCAATCCATCTCTTAAAAAGGTGTCAAATGTATCATTGTTCAAACGCAAATGTAAAACCCAATTAATTAACAAATATGTGGTAGAATAATCTCATTTTGTAAGACCAAATAATTTTAGTTTTATTTCGTATTACTAGCTCTGTACCAATAGTTTTTGTTATTTAACTCCTATCGTTGTACTTGTACTTGTAATTAATTGTAACTGTCATCGTAATTGTGATTGTAATTGTTCTTTCGACAAGCTGATGCTTTTTGGAGACCTCCATCCATCCATACACAATAACTCAAGTGTTAAGTTATATGTTCATGTGTGTGTTGGGAAAAATTAAAGATTTGATTGATTTGATTGATTGAGTCTGCCATGCAATTTTATACGGAGATGACATGGTATGCTAACATATAGTGGAGTCAAGGTTTAGCAAGTTAATTGGCATGAACAGACGTGGGATACTTTAAGAAAGGTTTCTCTTTGCGGCAATAAATCTTATCAACAGGGATGTTCTGGGCCCTGTTGGAATGAAAACAAAAATGGGGTACTCTGTGTACTATAATAATATGCATATACCGGTACATGTGTACATGCCATAATAATTGATCAAGCCAGCAATTACTATTGTAGGCCCTAATTATTTTACTAATATGAAAGTGAGTTCAGACTCTGCCAAGGATGCTAAGAAGTAGTTTCCTGCATCAAGTCTGTTCACCATTTTCTTGTGACCCTACTTGTATTTCCTTTTGTAGACACCAGTGGGGTATATGGGGGGGGGGGAGGGGGGGGGGGGCTAAATCCTACAACACTTGAGGGTGGGGAGGCGGGTGTGCATGTGGTTGTCCAAAGTTTGATGTGTTGCCATGGTTAATTCCCTTCCAGACAGTTTCTTGTGTTAAATGTACCATCAGCAAATAATGAGTATGGACATTCAGACTCTGATACGGAGCATGGGGGTTAACTAGGAAGGGGAAATATGGGCAGGGATGCCCTTCCCTCAACACTGCTGTTTTAGAGGTATTTAGCACAATGCAGGTTGTAAAAATAGGGTTTAAGTTCCTTCCTACACAAAGTTAACTGTTATGTCTTGATATCCAAACAGTAATGGACGTGTGAACTCCTTCACTGCCACAGTCGGCTACAGAGTAACGCCTTTCATGGGTTAAAGGTGAGTGAATTAATAGACCTGCATGTATTAGACATCATGACGTCACGCTTTGTTTACATGTGTGCTTTCCTATGGGAGCTTGGTGGCTCTCGTGCCCACCTGGCTCCCATAGGAAAGCACACATGTAAATAAAGCATGACGTCAATAGGTCTATTAATGACTGCAATATTTTCCTTTCTGCTGATATTAGGAATGTACATCTTTGTTTAAACCTTTTTGACTGAATGATGTGATTCATAACATAAACTGGGTTTCCAGTTTCAAGTTTTAAGATGCTCAAAGTGAAAACTACTTGGACTTCTATTATTAAGATGGCGTAAAGTTTTGCTAGTCACGTACATGTACATGTACATGTGGCGAGAATTGTTTTCATGGGTGGGGCGTTAACAAAAATGCTGGCCATTTGCAGAGAGCACAATCTGCACGTTGATCATTATCCCCGGCTGTAGCCCCGTCCCTTCTTTCCCCTCCCTCATCCCAGCCCTATTTTGTAGGGGGGGGGGGATGTTTGAACCCCCGTCCCCCTGATGCTATACTACTAAAAGTGCCAGCTTAAACCAACTGACCGATTGACCGAACAACCGTACTTACCAGCGCTACTTGTGGCGTACTGCACACAAAGGGAACAAAGATGCCAACTCGTTACCCACAATTTTTCCTTTGAAAAACTGTACCACAGAAGTGAATTCTAAAGAAAAGGGATAAAAGCCCAACAATGCAAGTACCCCAGGATTGCCATCTGCTGGGATAAACAACTGACTAACCGACCGACCAACTGACCAACTTGACCATCACTGACCATCACTTGACCAACCGACCAAATAACCTACTGACAGACTGACTGACCGACCGACCAACTGACTGGCCGACTGACGGACCAACCGACAAAGTGACCAATCGATCAACTAACCGACCAACCAACCTCCCAACTGACAGAGCAACCGACTGACCGACAGAGCAACTGACCGACCTACCAACAGACTGACTGGATGACTGACCGACTTGGTGACCGACCGACCAAACTGACCAACAGAGCAAACGACTGACTGATTGACCGTCTGACCAACCAATCAACCGACAGACTGACCAACTGACAGAGCAACCTATTGATCGACTGAATGACAGATCGACCAACCCACTGCCTGACCAACGGACTGCCCGACCAACTGACATAGTAACCAACTGATCGACCAACAGACCGATTGACTGACCAATAGCATCCATTTTGTGATTTTACCTGATTGAAATTTGCACTCACAGGATTATTACCGGGGTTGGACTAACGAAGCTGTCTGCAAATAAACTATGCTCGTGTCAGAGGCACTGAATGGTAAAATGGACAAAAGGAAGGCTTCCAAGCATCAGCCAGAACCAACAGCAAAGAGAGTCCGAAGAGACAATGAGACACAAACGCCACGGACACAAACTAACCCTGGTCCAAGCACAGCACCAGACACGCAGGCAGCTCCAACTCAACAACTACCGGCTGATGGAGCGAGGGATGACCAACAAACGACTCGGCAGGAACCGCAGGCAGGGCCTTCTCAGCAGGAACCAACGCCACAACCACCCCCACAACTACAGCCAGGACCAGGTGAGACACAAACTTTTCCTGTAAACCCTGCATTCTACTGCGTTCTACTTAGCTGTAGAGTATTAATACATATGCATTATTCCCTGGAGGGCGCCGGCCATACGCTAAGATTTATTACCCTTAGTACCTTGGGGCCCGCCCACCATACTTTCTCTTTTCTCTTAGCGGTGTTGTGTGAAAGACGTGTATTTACAGAGCTCTCGCTTTGTAAATTTTTCCTCAGCCAATTTTTATACTAAGTTCATAGTTTATTCTTCTATTATTGTTTCTACACAAGTTGAGTGAGTTTTTGTGACATCAGGTTGGTTTTTCGTGATATTTCTTGGTCATTATGGTCATTACGGTCCCTCACTCCGGTTACACGGTTCTTATGAGACCTTGTGCATGAGGCATTGCACAGGCTGCAAGTAGTGCATGCCGTACACACCGAGCGAGGCTTTGCACAGCCTGCAAGTAGCTTACTTCGTATGGAGCAAGTGTGGCCTTACCCAGGCTGCCGGCTACTCACTAGTATAAGCTCGTACCTCACAACCGTTTGACCGTGAGGCTTTTCAGGCTGAAAGTCACTCACGCCGTACCGAACGGACAAGGCTTTGCAGGGGGGAGCGTCACACGAATTGCACGCTGCTCACCCGACTCTATGCTTCTACTTACCGACCAGTCAGCGTGATACTCGCTTTTTAAATAATCCCTCACACTGCACCCAATATTTGGTGTTTTCGTTTTCAAAACAAATGGCGTTATTTAACCGGCGATACCCTGTTATTTAACTGGCAGTTTTTCATTGTCTCACGGCAGTGTTGCTGTACCGAGCGAGTGAGACTTTACATGGGACAAGTGTCGCACGAGTTGCAAGCCACTCCCCTCCCCCCTCTCCAGTCGTGTCGGCGTTCCTGTCAACTTGCCGTCTGAACCTTCAAATGAGGATCCCGACATTGCCTCTTCTCACTCGCCTTGGGAAGCCGATAAAGAAGAGGACACAACTATACCATCCTCCATTGCCACGCTTTATCGCCTGGTACAAGGAGACATGGTGTATGTATTGGGGTTTCCCTGAACCTGTAAAGCCCTCATCTTCTACACAACTGGAATCGTTCAAACGACTTACGGCTCCTGACTTACAAGTCACCCCCGATCACACCCCAGGTGGTTCCCTTCAATCAGGTTTGCTCTCAAGAGATTCGGTCTGTGTTTGACCAACCCGAAGTGCGTCGTCCCACTCGTTGCCCGAGTTTGTACTCCTTCCCAGCAGACGAGACGACCCAGTACCTTACCACGCCTACCATTGCTGACGACGTGCTCGCTAAACTGGCTTCCAACTCATCAGGTCATTGGGCCATCATTGGTCATTGGGCCTCGACTACATCCTTGTTTTGAGACACTGCTCAGAACCGTAATGAGAAGGCGCTTCAGAATATTGACTGCGCCTCTCGTCTGGGTGTCACCCATACAACGTTTTCGCTCCTGCTGTCCGACTATTTATTTCAGGGATGTCAAGCTGATTCAACCATCCCAACAGACATGCTAGGCTCCAACTTTCGCTGTCTGGACCACTCACTTCTGGTAGTTCTCAGTGAAGTAATACTCGCATTTGTCGTCACAGCATAGAGACACGCTAGACAGCAATTCTTGATGCCATATTCCTGCCCATCGATGGAGCTCCTAACTGTCTCGAATCCCTTTCCTTCCAAGGACAAGAACTCTTTGCAGACCAGTTTCAGATTCGAATGCAGGCTGAAGCTGATTGTATCAAGGCTACGGAGAAGATTAATTTGGCGAAGGTTCATCCCAAACCACCTCCCCAGCCCCGTTGAGTATTACCTGCAGCCAGAGGCCGGGGCTCCCAGCAGTGCTCACTGGCTACTGGCTCTTCTTTTCAAGCCTCCCAGCCGTTCAGACCCAGTTGTCCTCCGCCACAGCCATCAAGCCGTAGTTTTTGTTCCACTGCTCGACGTCCTGCAAATACACGAACCACCTCCCGCCCTTCAGCCTCGACCACTGCCCCCCGGCAGCAGTTCGGCTGATGGAAGTGTCTATGCTCACCAACGACGGGCTCCATCACAGGACCTGTGGGAGCCCGTTTGGCCCATTTTGTTGGGTCCTGGGACCAAATCACTTCCGACCAGTGGGTACTTGCCACCATCTCACTCAGCTACAGCCTAGAGTTCACGAGTGCCCCTTTGTCGGACACACATGCCCGCTCGCCGGACTCGACCGCCCGGCGATTCACTCAAACGCCAAGCGCTCGAGGACGAAATAGCAGCATTGCTAACAAAGAACACTATCAGGATTTTACAAACCCGAGAAGAAGATTCTCAGGGGTTCCATTCAACGTCCACCGTCAAGGTCTACAGGTGTTCATGTACCTAGACGACTGGGTCATCATCGGCAAATCGTAGGCAGCAGCTGCAGTCCATCAAAAAAACCCCAGGCCTTCCTTGCGGAAGGCCTGGGTTTTCTCATCAACGAGTCCAAATCCAAGATAATCCCATCTCAACGGCCCACATACCTAGGTGCTGTCCTCGATCTACAAAGGGGCACGGCTTACCTGACGCAAGAGCGAATCGACAATGTTTGTCAATGCATTTTTCAATGTCAATGTCCCACCCCGTAACCAAGGTGGTACCGTGTTCATTGCATATTCGGCCACATCTCTGGTGGTGAACCCAACCGGACAACCTCAATCAGGGCCTTTCCTTCCAGCCCCCAATACGAATACCATAACTTGACCTGAATTTTGACCTGAACGTTTCATGTTTTTTAAGCCCTCAAAATAGTCTTGACCCTACACCTGACCGTGTAAATTACCATTTATTTATGATGGAGAAAACAGGTTTAATGAAGAATTTCACTATTGAGACATGCGACCTCCGAAACACTGTTAACTGAATGAACTGAATTATTAAGCCCTTTGTTGGCCCTCTCCTAATTTATTAGTACCTCTTTTCACAGTGCAGTGGTATTTACTCTGTAAAGGCAAATGCATAAAAAAGTTCACATTATTTTATTTCAGAAAGAAAATTGGATGTTGAGCCTCCCCACGCTTCAGGTGAGTGACACAGCCTTTTTTCAGGACAGCTCGGGTCATGAAAAAAAAAATTCTGAAACTTGGTACATGCATCCTGAAAATATGAACATACCCAAGAAATTTATGACTAAAGGTCAAAGGGTTTTGGAATATTGGCTAATTAATTATATATATGCACCAATGGTATTTCTGCTTTGTGTACACTACGTATATGGGGAAGTTCAGGTTTCACAGTGCGTTGCGCTGGAAATGTTTTCGTTGAACAGCAACCCGTAGTCTGAATTTCATGTTTTAGGTATCGAGACACAGCAATCAATAACAATCAGAATGAGAATTTGTTTATTTTTTGTTTTCTGTCCAGCAACATTGACGAAAAAGTTGTTTTTTTTGTCTTTGATTTTTTTAAGCAGATTTGTAAAGAAATTCACTAGAGTGAAATTTGAACAGACAACCTCTGAATCACCGTTCCAGTGCTCTGTTAACTGACCTATTTAGCCATATTTTGCGTTCTTCTGATTTGTATGCCTCTTTTCACAGTGCAGTGTTATTTTTACTGTGAAGGCAAATGCAGGTACATTTCATATTATTTTCTTTTTAGAAACAAACTTGGATAAAGAGCATCCCGAACTTCCAGGTAAGGCCGAAAAAAAATACTTCTGCTTCCGATTACATGCCTTTCAAAAATAGGGTCGATCGGTCGGAAAAAAAAATGTTGCCAAATTTTTTTTATGCAGATTGAATGGGGTATTCAATTATATGCAAAGTTTTAGACTGAACTATTTCCATTGCACTAAGAAAGCTAAACACAAAATGGCCACAAAAAGTGAATAAAACCTACTTTAATTATTGTCAACATATTTACGTTTGATAATTCTTAAAAAATCATGAAAAATGCAGGTCGTTCGCACCATATGCACAACGCTAGTCAAGACGGGAAACTGGCCAAAACTCCGAAGTGTGCGATGCACTGTGCATGTGTGGCGCGTGGCCAACAGACCTCGTTTTTACGGTCGAAAATTTCGGGAAACACGCTGCATTGTATCACTCCAAATACGAGCAGTGCGATCTCAAAATGAACTCTTGAACAGGGAAAATACATACACAGATATAAAGCTAGATCAATTCTGTGAATTAAGTTGCAAAAATGTTCTTTCACCATCGGTGTTTTCTTGGCATTTTTACGATGTCGAATCCAACCAGTTGACAGTGCACATGCCTGCAATGCATAGCCATGCTAGCACTATCGATCACATAGCCGTGCACAGACCACAGACTGGTTACCGCATTTTCATCATGTCTTCTAAATTGGCCCCTGTGCGGCGCGGCGGGAACCAGTCGTCGTCACATTGAGCTAGGTTTACGCACGTGATTATAGTCGGAAAGATTTCCATATACGAAGTTCATTCAACACCCTGTGTACAAACCCTATGAGATTGGACTGAAAAATTCTAAGTGTTTTCTAAGAAAATGCTTGTATTTTCTCACTGCTCAAATTGACTTTGATGACATGAAATTGCTATCTGGGGGCTTGTTAGTCAATACAGAGGAAAATTAGTGAACTTCGTATATATCGAAATTTTTCCTTATAGTCATCGTGACATAGAATTGCGAAGCAGTTATATCGCGAAGCAAATTTGTAAAAATAACGGAGGTCTCTTTTGAAAAAAACCCCTGAATGTTAGTAAGAAAACAAATAAATACAAGCATTGTTGTGACGCGAAAGGGTTGTTGAGAGGTATTTTGTGAAGACAGAAAAGACAACAGGTTTTTATTTTTATTTATTCAATCTTTTTTTTTTGGGGGGGGGGGGAATTGCCGATAACATTTTTAGGGTCGCATCCTAAAAAATAGGGTCGGTCGGGTAACCGGAAGCAGAAGTATTATTTTTTTTGGCCTAAGTTAAAAAGCCTAATAAAGTACTTCTTAACTTTCCGTTTTGCCGGATAAAACGTTTTATGAGTGGACAAAGGCTGATTGGACACTAATAAGTATTACATTTTTCATAATGTCTACACAAGAAACAAACACTGCATGTGCACCAACTTATCACCGTGATTCAGCGTTCTTCTCTTCTGATCTGAGACAGAGAGAATCAATGGAATCAGAAAGAGAATTGCATAAGTGTCCAAAGTTGCCACATGTGCTGAACATAAGTGTAAGCTTTGTTTACAATAAACAGCTGTTGAACAAAGTAATAAACATCACAAAGTTTTTGTACAGAAACGTTGTTTACTGTATTAAATAGATTTGTGTCTGTTTGCAGGTATCAGTGACACCATTCTACGCAAGATCTCTGAAAGGCTTGGCTCTGAATGGCAGAGGCTGGCTACACATCTCGGTTTAAGCGCTGCAGAGATCGAGCACATCTTGATGGATGACCCAGGCCAGACGGAGAACCAGATCTTCAACATGCTGGCTGAATGGAGGCGCAAACAAAGGGACGTGTTATGTGCAGCTCTGATGAAGATCGGCAAAACAGACATAGTCGAAGACTTGAAAGGTAGGTCTCAAAATGAACCACATCAATTGTTATTTTCATGACATTAGTAGCCATGGTACAGATAATTGCATGACGAGGCAAAACACCGTTTTTTATGGCCATCGAAATAGCTGGGTGTGCTATTATAAAAGGAACCCATGGGCGGATCCAGGGGGGGCCAAAGGGGGCCATGGCCCCCCCCCCCAAAAAAAAAAACGAAACCAATATTTTTTTTTTGTATGTGACATCGCAATAAAGGGAGGCAATGAGTACACCACCATCTTTTCCTCTAAAAAACATTGGTTAAAGTGGTCAGAACTTGCCTCAGATTGCACCACAGAGCATCTAGAATCCAAAAAATATTCGGGGCCCTTAAGCGGGCCCCCGAACCCCACGCCATAATTTCTTGACCCATTTTTTGGGGGGAACAAACATTTTTTTGGCCCCCCCCAAAAAATTGTGTTACTACTACCTACTACAGTATACCTGAAATTAATAAAACACATTTGTTACCGTTTGTTCAAGGCTAACATCTCTATTACTTACCAAATTTTGATCCTAATAAGGACATTTGAAAGGGAACACCAAATAAATTTCAACTTAAAAAGAAATTGTGATGTACGTAAATTTCAATAGGCGTAAATGATTATCAGTATTGACATCAATTTTGAATAATTTTGACCTTAACAGTTCATATTTTTAGCCCTAAAACTTGTCATCACCCTACACGTGACCTTGTGCACACCTGTGCACTTA
The DNA here is from genome assembly GCF_015706575.1 of Patiria miniata. Lineage (NCBI taxonomy): Eukaryota > Metazoa > Echinodermata > Asteroidea > Valvatida > Asterinidae > Patiria > Patiria miniata. The sequence goes on along the minus strand of NW_024037064.1, from coordinate 5,882,431 downwards.
TTAACCCTTTTCGTTCTAGTGACTGTCCCTATATTTATGTGTCTAAATTTTTTATAATTGGTCGCTATACTAATTACAAAGGCATTTCTAGAAAGGTTGAAATCTTTTTGCTTCCTCAGTGATCGAGTTAATGGTTGGAATAGCATGAGATTTCCATTACAGAAAATACCTCACCTCTGTTTACCTACATTTGCATATCAGCGCGCATGCGCACAAACGTTCGCTGAAAAGAATAGCGCCCAAGCCACACCCTCATTGTCCACTGCATGCCCCACGCCCACAAAGGACCCTGTAACGTAATAGCTCGTCCTAGTTTTTTCAGCGACGCGTAGTGTAAAGACGTACAATATTTAGCTGTTCTCGCTGTGATTACAATATGGCGGACTCCGCCAAAACCAAAAGAAAACTGTCTCAAGCCGTTCTACCGGAAAGTCACCCTCTACTCAATCCAAGCGTGATAATTCCTCTGCTACGACTGGGTCCAACCTCCCGGGTTCGGCAGTTGGAATTTCTCCAGGGTCAAAGAATTCTCCAATGAGAATTACGGCCACTCCCCGACAAATCCCGCATTCTTACGGCAGTCTGCAGGAGCACATGCACGCTTCGGAACAACAAGTCGACTCGCATGTGCAGGCGGGACGGCGGGGCTTGGCGTTCGAAACCCAAAGGTCTCTCGGTAATCCGACCAGCCCCGCCAGGTCACAGAGGCTTGGGGCACCACCACCACCACCATCTTCAGTCAGCCATACTACGGGTTCGTATTTTCAACCTAGTTTTACAAGCGAATCTCGGCGAGATTTTCTTCATCATTCGGAGCCTCACAGTACGTGGTCCTTTTTCCCGAACGATCCTCGTCACTTCGACCACAATACTCGCACTACGTATCCACTCAGTGTTTCAGCCTACGACCCACGGGTTTATCCCCAGACTTTTCCGATGGGATTTTCACACCATTACACGCCTTATCAGGGTAATTCTTCTCCGCGAGATCATGGTGTACCTTTCACAGGACACAGACTCCGTTCTACGCAACGCTTCGGTGAACACACCAGCCGGGCGGGGAGAGAACGCCGCGATTCATGGCGCCGTTCCCGGTCTCGTGCGCGGTCCCGCTCGGACTCCGACGATCGACATCGGCGATTACTCACGGTCGGATTCTGGTCATCGAAGCCGACACTCACATTCTAGATCTCCTTCAAGGTCTTCTTTTTCCTCGGGCCAGACAGTGGCGAAGATACTCTCTCAAATGTCCAACGGGCTATTACGATGACGGAAGTGGGTAAGATCCTTCAGTTTCCACCCCCTTCCCCAGGCGAATCTACTCGACCTTCATATCGCAGAGATTCTGGTACTTGTAAATCTAAGCCTTCGCAGCCCATTTTTCCTATTGATAGAATGTGTGCTGACTCTATGAATGAGTCCCTTAGTCAGGTGCAAAACAAGCAATCTCTCTCTTGGGGACCGAGCAGGTTTGCAGGCATGTTCAACACCAATAAAGTGGACACTGATAGATTTGTTTCTACCCCTTCCTTGTCTTCTGAGGCCAAAGACTTGCTGAGACGTGAAAATCTGCAATCTAATAAGCAAACTTTTGATGCTAAGACGAAAGCACTTGACAAAAGACTTGCCTACTTGGATAGCCATCTGCATCAAGGGGCCAAAGTGGCCTCTTTCTCCATCCTGTTATCGGATACCCTTGCTCGATGTTATGGAGATCCTTCCTTGTGTGAGCCTTATAAGATACCTGAACTGTTCCATTTCTTGGATGATTGTCTGAGTTTTTGCCTCAAGGAATTTAGTTTGGGTTTTGCTTCAACTTCGTTGCTGTGACGCTCCCTTGTTGTAGACAAGTTGTTTCTCCCTTCACTTGGGGCAAAGGATCGCATGCTAGACCTTCCCCTGGCTGGGCGTGATCTCTTTGACAACAGGTTCGACGAGACTATGTTACATGAAGCCAAACGCCTCAAAGCTGAAGACAAGTTCGATCTTCGTCGGCGTTCAGCCTAACGCCCCTCTACATTTGTCCCCAGTCAGCCCAGCAAGAAGAATCAACGCCCGTTTTCTACCGACAAGGGCTCCAACCAGTCCAAGTTTCAGGGGCATCAGGCTTCTTCGTCTTCCTCCCGCTACACCAGGAGACAGCCCCCCAGATATTCGCGTCCCTTCAAGTCCCTGGGGTCGCGAGGTAACAAGGGCCTCTGACTACAACACAGTTTTCATCCCTCCAGCTTCGGGTCCAGTAGGTGGTCGTCTTGGGGAGTTCAGTCAGATATGGTCTCACGTAACCTCGGACATTTGGGTTCTTCAAACCATCTCGACAGGGTACCGTCTGGAATTCACCAGCAACCCTCCTCTACAACCTCCAAGACGACCAACTCCTGTTCCCTCAGATCCTGCACGCCGGGCGGCGTTGGAGAAGGAAATCATCTCTCTGAAAGACAAGAACGCCATCATTCTGCTTCCAACGGGGTCCACTCTTGGCGTCACTTCAACCTTTTTCCTTGCGCCGAAGAAGTCGGGCGATTGGCGACCCATCATCAACCTACGACCTCTCAACAGTTACAGCAAACCCAAACACTTCCGCATGGAGACTCTTTCCACGGTCCTCCAGTCCCTGTAAAGTAATTGGAGGGCTACTTCCATCGATCTGAAGGATGCCTACCTTCATGTACCTATCCACGCAGATCATCAGAAGTTTCTCCAGTTTCTATACCAGGGTTCCGGGTACCAAATTCGTTGCCTACCGTTCGGCCTCTCCACAGCCCCTCGGGTCTTTACAAGAATAGCCAAAGCAGTAGCAGCTTTCTTGCGTCAAAAAACAGATCCACATATTCCTGTATCTGGACGATTGGCTCATAGTAGGTCCGACCTTCCAGGACACGGTAGATGCCCTCCGACAGACCGTTCAACTTACTCTCAATCTCGGCTTCATCATCAATGTCGAAAAGTCGTCTCTGATTCCAACTCAACAACCGACCTATCTTGGAGCAGTTCTAGACATGACAACAGGCAGAGCGATGCCATCGGGGGAAAGATGTCAGACACTCTGGGATTACATCGGAATTTTCAGGTCATCTCCAATCCTCCCAGCCAAAGCTTGGCTCCACCTTCTGGGCCTCATGGCAAGTCTTGTCGACTCGGTTCCCTGGTGCAGGACGCACATGCGTCCCTTACAGCTTCATCTCCTGTACCACTTTCGCCCTCACAAGGATCCTCTATCAAAGATGGTTCCAGTAACTCACTTAATTATCGACAAGCTACAGTGGTGGCTAGCTCCGGACAATCTCCTATGTGGAGTCGTGTTCCCTCGCCCCTCTCCAGCAGCTATCCTCACAACAGATGCTTCAACTCTGGGTTGGGGAGCTCACTTAGACTATCTATCACGGGCCGGCACATGGTCGATGGAAGAGAGTCTACTTCACATCAATCACCTAGAACTCCTGGCAGTGTACAAGGCTTTACGTTCCCTAGAGTCCGAAGTCCTCAACAAATTAGTCGTAGTCAAGTCAGACAATTCCACGGTAGTGTCTTACATCAACCGTCAGGGGGGAACTCACTCTCCGTCTCTCTGCCTAGCCACTTGGGAGCTACTCAGCTGGTGCATTCCTCATCAAATATCTCTTCAAGCAACCCATCTGGCCGGGAAGAAGAATATCCTCGCCGACGCCCTTTCCAGGGGTCGCATCTCTCCGACAGAATGGTCTCTCCACCCTCCTGTAGTCAAACACATCTTCAACGTACTCGGAACTCCACATGTGGACCTATTCGCATCTCACCTGAACAACCAGCTTCCAACCTTTTGCACCCGTCACACTCATCCTCTGGCGTGGAAGGTAGATGCCCTCAGCTTCGACTGGTCAGGAATGCATGCTTATGCCTTCCCCCTGATCTCTCTCATTCAACGGGTCCTGACAAAGATAGAGACAGAGCTATCCAGAGTAGTCCTCATAGCTCCCTTTTGGCCAAGACAGCCATGGTTTCCTCGCCTTCTGGATCTCCTGGTTCACTCGCCCCTCATACTTTCCAACCGGCCAGACCTCCTGTCACGACCCGCGTCTCACATTCTGCATCCGGATCCATCCACTCTCCATCTTTGTGCCTGGATGCTCTCAAAGTCTCCTTCCAATCAGCTGGACTTTCAGAGGAAGCTACGTCCTTGGCAACCAAGAGCAGACGGAGATCCACCAGAAGAACTTATGATAGTAGACTTCTCCACTTCACCAAATGGTGCGAGGAGAGAGCTGTCAATCCCCGTTCTGCATCTGTTACCTCGATTGGGGATTTCTTTCTTCACCTTTTTAATTCAGGCCTTCAAATTTCAACAATTAAGGGCTACAGGTCAGCTATTGGTGTCCTTCATCAGGGTTTCCATGATGGCACAACAACTTCATCCAATACATCAATTTCTCACATGATTCGCGGTATGTTTAATGATCGGCCTCCTACCAGGAAGCTGATACCATCATGGGATCTGGGCACCGTCCTGTTATCTCTCTCCAAACTTCCGTTTGAACCAGCAGGTAATTCGTCCCTTCATCATCTTACAGTTAAAACCACATTTTTACTGGCTGCAGCTACAGCTCACCGCAGAAGCGAACTCCATGCTCTGTCAGTGGAACCGGGCCATATTCGATGGGAACCTGGCGGTGTACGACTAATTCCAAGGGTAGGTTTTCTCACCAAGAATCAATCAATGGGTTTCTCACCACCCGACATATTTGTACCAAGTTTGACATCGTTCTCTTCAGTAGCAGAGGATAAATGGTGGTGCCCCGTGCGAGCGCTCAAGTACTACATTGCTCGCACCAAGCCCCTCAGAGGAGACATCAAGCAACTGTTTATTACGATCATCCAGCCTCATCACAAAGCCTCTGTAACCACGATCGCTCGATGGATTTCGGTGACCATACAATGCAATCCCGAACATCGAGGATCGAAATCAGGAGCCCACGAGACACGCAGCATGTCGACTTCATGGGCCCATCTGCTTGGAGTTCCTCTTTCAGAGATTATGAAAGCGGCCTGCTGGAAAAATCCTTTGACTTTCACATCATGCTACCTGAAGGATGTCGTGCAATCGGAGGGACACATGGGCAAGAAAGTCCTCCAAGAAACAGCACGATCAGCAGCCCGCTCAGCCCGCACAGCTCCTTCGAATTAGATAGGCAGCTCCCGGGTATGTCTAGACAACCTTTGCATGTTATTTAGAATTGCATGTAGGCCTAGTTTAGACTTTCAAGTACCACTGCATGTCCCTCCTCCCCCCCCCCCCCTTGAGACTTTCGGTGCCACTCTGCAAATGTAGGTAAACAGAGGTGAGGTATTTTCTGTAATGGAATTCCTAAAATCCAAAGGGATTTTCCATTCTAGTAAGAAAATACTCACCTTTGTTTACCATCCCTCCCTTTAAAAAAAAAGAAAAACTAGGACGAGCTATTACGTTACAGGGTCCTTTGTGGGCGTGGGGCATGCAGTGGACAATGAGGGTGTGGCTTGGGCGCTATTCTTTTCAGCGAACGTTTGTGCGCATGCGCGCTGATATGCAAATGTAGGTAAACAGAGGTGAGTATTTTCTTACTAGAATGGAAAATCCCTTTGGATTTTAGGAAATATCTGGGATTGTACTGGGTGACCCCTCCCCGCCCCAATAAAAATGCAACACTAAAACATTGGCCTTTAAAAAAAAGGGATCGATTGATTTTTTTTTGTGTATCAGATTAAAGCTGAGAGCTTTTTCTTTCAAATACTGGAAAAAAATCATGAAAATAGCACTTTGGGTTGCTGAGAAAATGCCAATTATGTAAAAGTAGTCGTTTTTCATCCTGTACACAAGTACTTCAAACAGTGAAACATTTGACTATAAGACTACTGTGCAATTATCTTTCATTTGTGCAATGTCTTTACTCTTTAATATAGGTTTTCCCGGCTATTTTAACACTTGGAGCACACGAATTCCCTATATCGATACTTCAATTTGGTCCCCGAACATCGCCATGCTCAATTCTCAATTTGAATTTCAAAAAGCCACCACTAGATTTCATTTAAGGTTCAGTATGGTTCAAATTGTTAGCATTCCGATTCGTCCAAAATCTTCGAAATTCGTCTCGTGAAGCCATTGGCGTTGAATTGACAAAGTAAATTCGTTTTTTGTCATTGGTTTTCATGCTCTTGTCATTACATTTTGTCCCTGGTGACTTAAATCTTATACGATTAGAAAATGCCTATATTTTAACATATTTATGATGCTGAAAAGGTTTAAAATAGTACTAAAAAGGATGAGATACCTGTTCAGGTGGAAAATAATTAAAAGGTATTTCCATCAAATTCATTTGCACTCTTGTCATATTATGTGCCGTTTTCGTGTATAAGGATTAGGACATGCACAAATAGGTACAGTGAAAATCCCTTACTGTGGTAATGTTTGTGTACAGGTTGCAAAATGACTATGTTTACATAATTAGCATTTTCTCAACAACCGAAAGTGCTATTTTCATGATTTTTTCAGCATTTGAAAGAAAACGCTCTCTGCTTTAATTTGATACCCAAATTTTTTAAATCCATTGATCGTTTTTTTTTTAGGCAAATTTTTTGGGGTTGCATTTTGTTGGTGTCACCTTGTATAATTCTCATGTTTAGTCAGATCTTAAAGATCGCCTGATCTTTCTTTTTAAACGGCAAGGGGTTAGCACTTAATTAGATTGAAAATGTAAACACACAGTCGGAAGAACCATTGCAAGGTATAGACCATTGCCAGCATGCTATCCCTATACACAGTTAGTCACACTCAATGGCGAAAGTGCTGTGCTAGTTATTGTACCAATCAACTTGCCCATATAAGAGGGCCGGGTTATTTTGACCATCTCTCAGCCGGGGGGGGGGGGGGGAATTCCCCAAGATCTCGGCCATCGAGTGACGAAAAACTTTGAAACTTGGTACATGCAAAAAGCAACTCATCATATACACACCCAAAACATTTCATGCCTATAAGTGAAAGGGTTTTGGAATTATGGCTAATGAATTATTCATATAGGTAATTCTGCTCTGTGTACATGACGTATATGGGAAAATTTAGTTTTCACGGCGCAGAAAATTTTGTGTGTTAACCCGTGTTCCGATTTTTATATTTTTGAAATCAAAAGATGCGCAAGGCTCGAGGCTAAAAAGTCATAACAGCATTTTCAAGGCTATCGCGGAAAAAGTCGAGGGGGGGAGGATTCCACCCCCGGCCCTTTTAGGGTTAACTGAACAGTAAACTGGCCCAATGCTTTTACCTTTGAAGCCTAATCGGAACACACTAGAGATCTTCTGGTAATAATTGTTTTTACCTTATAAATTGATTCCTGTCTGTTACCAGATTTAAGTGACCCTGTTCTACGCATGATCTCTGAGAAGCTTGGCTACGTATGGCGTAAGCTGGCTACACATCTCAGTTTAAGCGCTGCAGAGATCGACTGCATTGTGATGGATGACCCAGGCCAGACAGAGAACCAGATCTTAAACATGCTGGTTGAATGGAGGCGCAAACAAAGGGAAGTGTTATGCACAGCTCTGATGGAGATCGGCAGAAGGGACATAGCTGAAGACCTGATAGGTAGGTATCAGAATGAACCACATCAATTGTTTTTTTCTTGACATTAGTAGTCTTGATGAATATGATGAGGCAAAACATTGCTTTTTATGGCCATCAAAATAGCTAGCAGGGTGACCGTTTTAGCTGATTTTCAGCTAACTTTTACAGACTTTTTATTCAAAACGAGTTTGACAGAAAATTTGACAGAATGGATTTTTTTGGGCAGATTTCTGGCAGAATTCTGCAAAAATGGAAATTTTAATTTTTTTTTAGTAAATTCGTTTAAAAAAGCTTCAACCTTTTATTATTATTATTATTATTTAATTGGCATTAAAAAACACACACAAGCAACAAACTTTCACAAAAATAAATAAAAAACCAAGAAAACAAAAATGAAAGCCAGGGGCATATGCCTGGAATTAAAAAAGTTTACCTAAAAACTGTGGCCCGAAGGCCTTCAATTCCAATACCTCTTGCTACACAAAGAAATATATAAATATATAAAAATATATTAACAATAAAAACAAACCCTTGCTTATCAAATGGGACAGGGTGGCTGGTCTCCAGGTGCTGAGGTTCATTGGGAACAGGACTTATGTCGTGACGCAAAAGCAACCGCGTTTTACCTGAAATTTAAGCAATTTCATAACATCTAAGTTATGTGACTATAGATTGTTATGTGACTATAGATATTAAAGGGAAAATACAACATTTGCAAACATCAAAAATAAAACTACCAAATCATTTTGAAATACCTTGCTGGACTGTTAGTGAATGACAGTGTAAAGCATCCTGTAAAATCATGGCACCTGGTATACTGTCATTTTCAAGAAAAGGGGTATTTTTGTATCAATTTCCAATGGAAAAAACTGTTTTTTTTTCAAATACTGGCCCCAATTGACCATCGCACTTGTTTGCAATCGATTACAAACCTGTGAATGGGTACGAGCCAGCTTGACTGGTTCCCTGACCTTACAATTCCCCAATGTATGTAAACTGCTCTGTTTCTTCTTATATGGAGTCAGGGAACCAGACTACAGGAAAATGATCGTTTTTCTTGGTTTTTATAGCATTTTTGAACCCAAAACCTTAAAAAAGTCAGTGTGACTATATTTGCTATATATTTCCAACCCCCCAATTACAGCGAATATACATCATTTGTTTTTGCTGTAATTTTCAGAAATGGATGGAATTGGGGGGTTGGAAATATATAGCAAATAGTTACACTGACTTTTTTTAGGTTCGAAAATGCTATAAAAACCAAGAAAAACGATCATTTTCCTGTAGTCTGGTTCCCCGACTCCATATAAGAAGAAACAGAGCAGTTTACATACATTGGGGAATTGTAAGGTCAGGGAACCAGTCTTGCTGGCTTGTACCCATTCATAGGTGTGTAATCGATTGCAAACAAGTGCGATGGTCAATTGGGGCCAGTATTTGAAAAAAAACCATTTTTTTCCAACGCTGGTCGGCCGACCAGCATTGGAAATTGATACAAAATACCCCTTTTCTTGAAAATGACAGTATACCAGGTGCCATGATTTTACAGGATGCTTTACACTGTCATTCACTAACAGTCCAGCAAGGTATTTCAAAATGATTTGGTAGTTTTATTTTTTGATGTTTGCAAATGCTGTAGTTTCCCTTTAAGGCAATACTACAACATCTCATGTGATTTTAAGTGTTTATAGTGTATTTCGAGTACTTCCAAGGAATTTGGCAGATTTTTGATGAATCTGACAGATTTTTGAATTGCATTGATCAGAATTTGGCCATGACCTTACGGTAACCCTGTTAGCTAGATGTGCTTATTTTATCCCATGGAGAAACTGTATTACTTTAAAAGCGCCATGACATGAATTTTACTTGGGAACATATTTTGTGCACCGTGCTATTCCTCTTAAATGTATGAAAACTATTTGACATCCTTTTGGTTACATTTGGTGAAAAGTGCACTTCTTAAACATTGATTTATAATGTTCCCTGCTTTTCAAGACAACTGAGGGTGCTGTTGCTGTGATGTCATTTAGTACTAATCTTGTCATTTCAGGAAGACACTGTTCAATTTACAGGTTTTCTCTTCAAATTGTGAACGCAATATTTGGTCATTGAAAATATTTGTATGAAAACTTTGTTCATTGGCCTCCTGTCATGTACTGAAACATCAACGAATCACCAAAGGAAACAAAATTGACAACATCAAAATTTCAAAAATTCTGGCAAATCTGGGTGCTGAAATAGCTGTAACATTGAATTTTCTGCCTGAAAAGACATCACTTTTTTGCTCATGACTATGCAAGTTTTGATCGGATGAAAACCAAAACTGCACTAAAATGCCCTTCAAAATGGCAAAATGAAAGTGGAAGGTATAAGTTTGAATGGGACTCAAAGGTGCCTTTACAAGGATTGCATTGAAATAATTACATTACCTATAGACCTGGTATGAAAAGGGCTTCCCGGTACTTCCGCCGGTCTGTAGCTCATCCGGTCTTCAGCCCAGTCGCATCCGGTACATAGGACTGTCCGACCTGAAGCTTAAAAGTCAGTAGGGCGTGTCAATTTATTGCCCCTTGCAGAACACAAGACGACTTACAGACTTGTGGCCAGAGATTACCTAACTGTTCATGTGCAGGTATTGGGGCTCTATTGTTTCGCTCTGGAGATTAATGCTTCCAATTTACACTTTTACAGTGTGCCCAACCACATGGCACAGCTTTTGATCTGTGAAGGGGCTCTTTTGTTTCATATGAAAACCACAAGTGGGCTTTTTCTGGGATAGATTACATGCACATGTGTCAGCACTTGCAAACAAAAGACCCCAGGATGGGAGAGTTCATGATCAGCCACCAGATCAGCCTCCTACGCTGGTACAATGTAGCTGGTCTGGTAAGAGAGGGCTTTTTGCTATCGGGCGAGCTTACCAGGGCCCTTTTCAAACCAGCTCTGAATGGTCACCGGCCCTTAATAAAACACTTTTGTTAATATGAAATTACTGTCTGTTTAATACAACTTCTTTGTTATTAACCAACTTTTGGTCCTAGAACATTTGAAGGGAAAACACATAATCGTCAAATAAATAAAAATAACAAAAAAAAAGGATATGTATATTTCAATATATGAATATCCATATTGACATCAGTTTTGAATAATTTTGACTCGAACGTTTCATAGTCTTGACCCTACACCTGACCTTGTGCACACCTATTGACGAGCATAATATGTGTCTAAATCTTTTATAATTAGTCACCATATTACAAAGACATTTCTAGAAAGGTTGAAATCTTTTTGCTTCCTCAGTGATAGATTTAATGGTTGAGAAAGCATGAGATATATCTGGGATTGTATAATCTCATGTTTAACCCGATCTTAACAATCTTAAAATACAAGAAACATGCAATTTTTCACAGAAACACTATTTACCATATTTAATTCATGTCTGTTTGCCATTTGCAGGTATCAGTGATCTTGATCTACGCATGATCTCTGCCAAGTTTGGCTCTGAATGGTGGAAGCTGGCTACATATCTCAGTTTACGCCCCACAACGATCGAGCGCATCGTGATGGATGACCCAGGCCAGACGGAGAGCCAGATCTACCAAATGCTGGTCAAATGGAGGCGCCAACCATCCACAAGCACGCATCAGAGGGACGTGTTATGCACAGCTCTGATGGAGATCGGCAGAAGGGACATAGCTGAAGACCTGATAGGTAGGTATCAGAATGAACCACATCAAGCTTTATTTTCATGACATTAGTAGCCTTGGTACATATGATTGAATGATGAGGCAGAACACCCTTTTTTCTGGCCGTTAAAAAAGCTAGGTGTGTTGAATTTACTTTATCTACGGAATACCAAAAATCACATGAAATATTTTGTTATTAAACCTCAACCAGAGGCTGAAGTGGGAGGAGCTAGAGAACAGAGCAGGCAGAGAGGGACTACATCATCTGAAAGTCAGGGACAGGAAGATATTGGTCATCGAGACAAATGTCACCCAGAAGTTCAAGAAGGAGGGGCTAAAGAACATTGCGAGCAGAACAGCACTTCATCATCTGAGGGACGGAGACAAAATCAGCAAGAGGCAGGAGGAACACATCCGAACATTCAGAAAGAGACTTTGCAATCATCCGAGGAGCAGGGACTGAAAGGGTCAACACACACAAAATCAGGTCATGGGCAAGTGGGTGTTACACCAAGAAATCAGTCAGAGATACCAGAGGCAATGTTAAAAGAAATGACATCACAAGACCAACAGCTAGTGCAGGGTCCAAAGTCAGTTCACGACATCGTACCTGTAGGACAAACCTCATCCCGATCACCTGCTGTACTCAGACATGGACCTGGGCAACTAGTTTCCGTTGATTCCATGAGTGTCAGTGGTGAAAATTGTCCTGTCTTCTTGGGAGCGGTTAACCAACCTACTTTTACCTTGAACGTTCAAAGCTTGAAGGTTACAGGAAAAAGTTCAGGTATGTTCCAAATATCAGTGTGTCATTTCTCTCTCACTCGCTTCCTTCCTAGTCTTTTAGTCTCTGTTGCTTTTATCATACATACAACCAGAAAGCCAGATACTCAGTAGCCAGCCAATCACTCAATAGCGAGATATGCGTAAAAATGTGTATCACCCTAATGTAATAAAACGATCAGATGTCCAGATTGTCAAACAGTGACAGTGAAAAGAGTAAAATATATGGAACTGTACGTACTAGCGATAGATGAAATTGAAAAAAAAAATATGCATCAGATAAATATGTATAAAGAACAAATTTTTGTTTATGTCAACGCACTTCAGCCGGCTTCTTGATTTGACTTTGAGGCCTGTTGGTGTTTCTGGCTCGGGTCAACTGAACCTTCAGTGTATAGATTACAAGCTCCGCTTAAACTGAGGCTGATGAAAAATCAGAATGCAGTTTAGACACCTCAAAATGAACATGCAATTCATTGCCAAGTGGGCCGACATCATATATTGAAGTTGGCCCAGTCAGAAAGAATCGTGAATTAATTTTGAGTTTTCATAAACTGCACTTTGATTTCTTATCTTTTTTCCCTCTACACCCAAAAACAATGTCAGCAATTAAAATGGCAAAATTGGCGCGGCCTCAGCCATAATCTATACAAATTCGGTTTAATCTGTGCATAATGAAAAAGAGAAACAGATTTGTAGCGGTTCCCTGGTATACAACTACTAACACTTTAGAGAGTATTTAAAAACGAGCATACATATATATAGAAGTCTAAGTGTCTTTCCTACGAGATGTAGGGTTGCTAGGAAGCACAACTCACTCCACCTTTACACAAAGAGTCCATGGCCTTTGTTATATCAAAGTACTTTTGATAATGAAGACGTGTCACGTGATATCTCCCCCCCCCCTTGCAGGGTTTCCAAAAGTGTCAATAGAAACAGACGTAACAAGGCAGGGTAGCGAGGACCGTGGCATGAATGATGTTCTCCGGATAGCCCTGACTACCTTACATAGAACGGAGGGAAAGGAATACGTCCTTGAGCAAATCAAGGCTTTCCTGAACTCATGTGACGGAGAGCTTGAGGAAGTAATATCTGGGTCTGTGACATTTGTTGTCCGCTTCAAGAGTCGGGAAGGTCTGAACAAACTCTGGAGTATGTACACCACTGGAGAACTCGCCAAGAAACTGACAGAGATTCTCATCACAGATGAACTGACTACAGAAGATAAGAGTGACTTGGCTATCCAGGCAACTATACCAGAAAGCGACTACGATCGGGCCTGCAAATTCTTTGACGAATTGGAAAAGGACCAGCAGAAAGGTAGCCAAATGCTGTAAAATTAAAACTGCAATCTGACTCATTTTCTAATTTATGTTTAAAAATAACTCTTTCATTGTCTGAATTACTTTTTTAACAGATGAAGAGGACTCAAGCAGCATGGAAGAGGTACAGCATACACAACTTGGAGAAAGCAGCACAGCAACGACAGCTTACAGTAGCGATCCAACCGGATACGCTGAAGACAGATGTGAAGAGAAAGTGAAGACATCGTTTATGACAACAGGTATAGATAATCACAAATGGATGAATGGTTAGATAGTGGCAAAATATAACGTTAGTTAAGGCTGGCGATGAGACAGAGGAAAGGGTAATATATGAATGTATATTCCTTGAAAACACGGGAGAATGATCCCATGAAATTGTTGAGCAACAATCCATTCTGTTTGGAAAACATTGCATATGGTTGGGCATTTAGCTCCAATCTACGCTACAAAAAGTTGTTACTGTACTCTGATCTGAGGCACAATCAGTAGGATCAGAAGGAAACTTTATTAGGTTTTTTTTTTCACAGAAGCTTCCTTTGCCATATTAATTGATACGTGTCTGTTTGCAGGTATCAGTGACCCTGATCTATACAAGATCTCTGTGATGTTTGGCTCTGAATGGCAGAAGCTGGCTACACATCTCGGTTTAAGCGCTGCTGAGATCGACCGCATCGTGATGGATGACCCATGCCAGACAGAGAACCAGATCTTCAGCATGCTGGTCAAATGGAAGGGAAAACAGGGGGAGGTGTTATACAAAGTGCTGATGAAAATGGGGAGAACGGACATTGTCGAAGAGCTGATAGGTAGGTAATCATTAGACATTAGTAGCTTTGGTACATATGATTGACTGACAAAGCAAAACACTTTTTTTCTGGCCTTTAAAATAACTATGTTTAATTTACTTTACATATGGTATTCAGGAAATTCAGGAAATCACATGAAACCATTTGCTGCATTTAATGGCGAATATGCTGTGCTAGTTATCGTACCAAGCAATTGGCCTGTTATCTATATAAGAACCTGTTATTATCTGAAACAGTAACATCAATGCTTTGACCTTTGAAGTGTAATCGGAACATAGTACAGTTCTTCTTGTAATAGTTATTGTTACCCCATTAATTGATTCATGTCTCTTTGCAGGTTTCAGTGACCTTATTCTACACAAGATCTCTGGTATGCTTGGCTCTGAATGGCGTAAGCTGGCTACACATCTTGGTTTCAGCACTGCAGAGATCAACCGCATAGAGATGGATGACCCAGGCCAGACAGAGAACCAGATCTTCAACATGCTGGTCAAATGGAGGCGCCAACAATCCACTAGCGTGGATCAGAGGGACGTATTCTTCACAGCTCTGATGCAGATCAAGAGAACAAATACTGTCGAAAACCTGATAGGTAGGTATCAGAATGAACCACTTTCATTGTTTTTTTTTTCATGACATTAGCAGCCTTGGTACATATGATTGAATGACGAAGCAAAACACCTTTTTCTGGCAGTTAAAGTAGCTAAGTGTGATTAAGGTACCTACAGGAAAAATGTATCACATTACCAACGGTACGTATACCTGAAATCCCATGAAATGCTGTTGTTAACTTTCTGTTTGAGGTTCACAATTTTTTCTGTATGAACAAAAAATTGAAATGAGAAAGTGGAAAAAATGTCATGTCATGTTCGATATTAAGACACATACTCACAAAAGAGATTTATTCACATGGTGCTACCGCAAACTTATTTTAGTATCTTTCCACCATGCAAATCTTCAAATCTCATGTTGGATATTGTTTTCTTCTGCTTGCATTACCCCCTCCCTTTTTTGGTTTGGGGGGGGGGGGGGTATTGAGAAAGGTAAGGGAACAGGTCCTTATGCATCATTAAGTATGCCCATAGCACTGGAGATTCATAGGCAGGTGGATTTTGGTGATCATCCACACCCCAAAGAAGACATTTCTCGTGTAAAGACTTAAAAGTGACCTCGAAACAGCATTATATATTGGCAAAAGTTTCACTTTCATCATGCATATGATCAAAATTTCCGCATGCATTTCGTCACAGCTGTGTTCATTTGAAGAGTGTAAAGGACTGACTATTCGTAGGTAACACCGACCTCATAAACCTCATGGGTTAATCACTGTTGTGATCTCGGGGATGCCAAATTTAAAACAAATAATCCTGAATACCGTTACTTAAATTTTAATCCTAGGCAGAAGTGTACATTTTGCCACACTAAATGGGAAACTAAAACTAATTCAATTTTTATGTGAAATAAAGTAACCAAAAAATATTTTTAAAAGGAGCGGAAAAAAATTATAGATGGTGCGAGGACTTGAAAATATAGACCAGCAGATTGTTAGGCTTTGTTGAACTGTAGCTTGAAAGAATAATTGTAATGAATCATGTTCATCAGTTCTCAAATGAATTACTCATTATAATTGTATGATTTGTTTTAGAAATCACCGGACTCCAGGGGCTGGTTACCTTTAAGGATTTACAACAGGAAATTATCGACAACTACAAGCAAACTGCAACGACTATTCCTGCACACCCTACACTGCAGTCACGTCAAGTGGGTATTGAGGAATTCTTTTTTCCTCTCCATCTAATAAAGAACATTCCAGGCAAAACAAAATCAGAGAGGTCGGTGACATTACCAGAAGGAGAAAGATTGTTAGATATTAATCAAATGATATCTCTCAATTCCTTGGATGATTTGTTGAATCCAGAAGTAGTTAAGGAAATCAAGATTCTTCTTTATGGCGGGGCCGGGACGGGTAAATCAACCCTGTTAGTGAAAGTTGCAAACTTGTGCATCACACTTAGTTCAAAACCCCTTCTTGGTAGATTCGATCTTGTGCTTTGGATAAAGCTGAGGCAAATGCAGCATACCAGTTGCGTCTTGGATGCCATATTTGACCAAATTCTAGCACGAAACACCAAACTGACAAAACGCATAGTGAAAGGGTTCATTGATGATCATGAATCAGGCATTGCTTTGCTGTTGGATGGAGTAGATGAAATTCCATCTCATGTTTTGCAATCTAAGGAGGGCGTGTACAGGGTTCAGGATATCTTACACAACAGAGTCCTTACTAAAAGTTTTGTGTTGGTCACCACCCGACCCCACATGAAACAGTACATACTTAGGGGTCACCCAAAGTATGCCCTAGTGGAGACAACTGGCTTCAATCCACAAAACAGAGATCAGTACATCAGATTAAACCTTCCTGATGATGCTGACATGGGAGAGGCATTGGTTTCAAATCTGAAAACCAATCAACATCTCTGGGAAATGTCAAAAGTTCCGATCATTTCCCAGATGATGTGCCTTGTTTGGAAGAATCAAAAGTCATTGCCTGAGAGAATTACTGAGCTGTTTGCAAAGTTTGCAGAGGTTCTTTTCATTCGCCGCAATGAAGAAATGAGTGATCAGCACATGATGTCCACCATGATGTCCATCATTGATGACTTGGGGCGTGTTGCATTGCAAGGGTTACTAGACTCTAGAGGGGAAAGACTCATGTTCAATGAAACTGAATTTCAGGATTGTCAGTCTTGCTTAGCTGAGGGTTGTCGTGTGGGTTTCGTTCTACGTGAAACGTTCACGAGTGGTGTGGATGTAAAAGTGCTGGTCACTTTCCCCCACAAGTCCATCCAAGAATACTTTGCAGCATGTCACCTGGTGAAATTGCTACAAGATGACGAAAACAATTTCCGTCATCAGTTGAAGCAGATTGGAGAACGCAATGTTCTTGCGATGGAATACATGCTGAGATTTTGTTGCGGTAAATCAAGGCAGGCAGCTGGTCTAATTCTGGATCACATACAAGAGATGCAAGGTGATGAGGGGGAACTGCAGAGATTGGCTCGGTCGCTATTGTATGAGTCTGGTTCTGAGAAGTTGGCTACCAAACTTGTCAGACCAACTCAGGTAGACTGCAAGAGTAATGAAGACATGAAATCACTGAGTTACTACTTACAGCATGTCACTCCACCACTTAAAGATACAGCTTTTAACATGCATGTAAGAATGCAGGACCTAATGACCCTTTCAAGGGGAATTCTTCCGAGTGACAGCATGAAGTCAGGCATGATATATGTTACCTACTTCTTGTCTGAGCAGGAGAAGGAGGAGCTTAGCCTCCTTGAGAAAACACTTGGTGTGGTGGATAAACAGCACCTTGCTCGATTACACATTGCAGTTATTATTGAGGCAAAGTCATGGTTTGATGTGGGGCGTGTATCGCACTGTTTTTTCAACATACGGGAACCAATACGATGGCTTGGTTTGACTATGAGCCAACGATCACCGGATGAGGTTATTGATCTATTGAAGACACTGGAAGGATGCAGGTTGAGTGCTCTCGCACTGTATGACACCGACCTGCATGCACGGATGGGAGATGTTAGCCACATCTCTTCATCCCTTAAAGTCTTGCTCCTCAGTGAATGCAGGTTGGTCGATGATGATGTGAAGGACCTGATCAGCATCTTTCCTGCTGAGCATGGTTTATTGGTGCTTTCCCTTAATGGCAATGAATTCAGTTTGGATGCAGTGAGTGCTCTCACTCATCATCTCCAAAGTCTCCGCAAGTTAGGTTCGTTGTCACTGTGTAACATTAGCATCGATCCTGAGCCCGTCAGACAAAGTGTCAGTCAAAACCTCCCTCACCTGAAGGAAACTGAAGAGGGAGTTTTCAAAGCCTAAATCATCTCCCACCAAGTCATAACTCTCACCCTGTTCCCTATGAATGCAACACTCTCATGAGCCGCATTAATTTGAAACGAGTACCTAGTAACATGGGTCATTTCAGGCACAGGCGTAGCCAGGAATTTGGAGCAGGGGGGGCCAAGTCGGACCAGCCTGTACAAACCCCAACCAGGGGCGGAACTGGGATTGTCCAAAAAGGGGGTGTGTGAAATGTCACAAGCAGCAAGTGGTGTAGGCAAGTTGTGTCGCCTACGCTGAAGGCCAAAGGGGGGGGGGGTGATGAAAAGTAATGCGTGGCGTGGGGTCCGGGGCCCGCTTAAGGGCCCCGGAAAATATTGGATTCTAGATTCTACATGGTGCGATCTCAGGCAATATCTAACCACTTTAACCAATTTTTTTCGCAAAAGATCACCATTTAAACATCGAGTTTGGAGTCATTGAATCAGCTATCCTGAAAACTCTAAAATCAAACTGTAGTACTAGTAGGCTACAAGATTTATTCAGTGATGAAAAAAAGTGGGTGGGACAAACGATACAATACCCCAACTTTAAGCAGGGGCGTCAATTGCTTCTCAAAAGTGGGGGGACATACCTTGATCAGAACTAATGCGAGCGCGAAGCCCTTACGGCGTTGGGTTCAGGGCCCGCTCAAGGGCCCCGAAAAAAATTGGATTCTAGATGCTGTGTAGTGTGATCTGAAGCCATTTCTGACCATTTTAACCAATATTTTTTTAGCAAAAGAAAATAATTCGAACATCGTTTTCGATGTTCGAGTCATTGAATCAGCTATTCTGAGCTAGGCTTTGGGTCGGGTCCCCCCCAAAATTTGATTCTATAGATGCTCTGTGCTGCGATCTGCGGCAATTTACTTTAACCGATATTTTCTTAGCGAAAGATAATAATATTATTTAAACATCATTTTCGAGGTTGAAGTCATTGAATAAGCTAGGCCTATTTATATTCTCAGCTAAAGGCGTTGCGTTGGAAATACATTTTTCTTTTGCCTTAGGCAAAGTAAAACAAAAAATCATGTTTCTCGTCCCCACCCGCTTCCTTTTTTGGAGCTTTTTTGGAGGCTTTTTTACTTTTGAAAAAAATCAGTAAAAAAACACCGAACAAGTCGGAAAATAAATACCAATACCAATACAACTCTAAATGACGCTGTAAATATGTTCAGTTCTCTTGTCCAACTTGTCTTTCCTTTTGAAAGTGTCTTTGAACATTGGAAACACCAACGGTTGCAGAAAATTTTTAAATGGCAGTCATCTTGAAAAAAATAAAAAATAAAAAGCCGCTCTTCCTCCTTTTTTTCAAAAACCCGGACGAGAAACATGTTTTTCTTCTTATTTGGCCTTAAATGTTTTTGGTATTCCTTTGTTTTGACTGATTTTACATCGAATACAGTATAAAGAGGTTTTCATTGTATTCAACTTGGTCAAGAACGTGTTTAATACGGCATGAGGTCCGGGGTCCGCATCAGGGCCCCGCTTAAGGGCCCCGCTTCAGGGCCCCGCTTCAGGGCCCCGGGACATTTTTGATCCTACATGCTCTGTGGTGCAATCTGAGGCCATTTCTGGCCCCTTTCACCTGAATTATTTGAGCAAAAGTTTTTTAAGATTTTTTTTTTTTTTATAGAAAAAGGCATTACATGATTTTCGGACAATCAAATACACATTACTCGTATTTCGTACTCGTCATTAACGTTGGGTTTTGGTAAAATGTCATTTTTTTTTTTACAGCAGGGGGGGCTATGGCCCCCCTTGGCCCCCCCTTGGCTTCGCCTATGATTTCAGGTTAAGTCAATGTTCTGCAAACCCCTCCCCCGAAAAAAAATACAATAAGGGGCTTGATAATCAATTTTAAAAAGTCAACCAAAAAGGTTTCAATACAAATAGATTTATTCAGAATCCTCTTACATTATGAATATAAATAAACCAAGCATAGTCGGTCGGTTTCTTTTGAGAAAATATCTTGTATCGCATCATCTTAGGTAAAAATTGTGTGAGATGTCTTCAACTTTTGTGACAAAGGCCGCCTCCTACCCTGTTATCCGATCAATGTAGTAATATGGCATTCAAACAAACTAATGTGACTACACGCAAATGGCTGCACGACACCCTTTCATAGACCAGTGCTGTGCAAAACTTAGTATACAGAATAATACTCCAAACCTCAGGTACTTTTGAATTGTTTTGCATAAAATGCAAAAAGCATGTACACCCTGAAAAAGAGACGCCTTTTTTCCAGAATAGCATTTGCCGCAGCTTAGTACAAATTAGAAACATTCTCACAAGTTCACATGCGGCCTCCAAACAGACGTTTCTTTTGAGTGATTGTGCTTCATTCAATATCAAATTCTTTCTGTGAATTAACGTAAATCATGCATAAATAATTCCAGTTTGCTAACTTTTGTATAGATCTTTAACTTTGACTGTTTATGTAATATACCTTTAAAGTGGTCCAGTTGTGTAAAAGCAGAATAGCGTGGATTGTGTTTACTATTCAACTATAGGCCAATGTCCATATTGAGAGTTACTGAACCAGTGTTCGTACTGTCAAACAATTCATGTATAATATATACATGTAGAATGTTGCATTGCCAAATGACGCATTTTTGTCAGAGGACAGTCATGTTTGCTCATTCAGGACCAATCGTTGCAATTGTTGTATACGCGAAAATGTTTCTGTGTTTCTGATTATGTTGGAATAGGTACAAGTCGAACGATTTGCTTGTTTTTATCATTGCAAGCCTCTTCAAAGTATTGGTTGACACTAGATTTGTTTGTTCCAAGTATGATCAATATTCTGTTCAAAAACTGACATTTTTGTTTCTAACAGTTTTGATTTTTTGTAGTTGCCAAGGTGATAGCAGTGCATGGTTTATAACATGCCCAAATGCAACCATTCATTTTGGTAATAGTAGTTCTGCAGGAGAGAAAAGGTATACTTTGAATCAACGTTTTGATATATCGAAATGTAAACTAATGTAAATAATGTCTAACTGTTGTTGCTGGCATGACATATGAAAGAAGATTTTGATTAAAATGAGATTTACACATTGTAACTTCAAAGCCGAACTGATTGCAATTTTAAATTAATTTACACATTTAAAGGGATGGATGGGATCATTTGTAATTATCCCAATAGTAACCTACCGAATTGTAGTAAAAAAGCTCACTTGGATTAAAGATCGTACTGGTACTAAACACCCTGTGAAATTATTCCATCTGGCTTTCTGTCATTAAGAAGAAATCAAGAAATGTAGGTGATTTCCAATGATCAGTCAATTGACTGGTGTTTGGATATAAAGGAGTTCTATGGACAAAATCGCGTTTATTGATGAAAAGTTTGTGCATGGATATTTCACTCTTTTCTTGAAAAGTGTAATATCCTAAGCCTCAACATTTTGAGTATTCTTCTGTGGAACAGCGATGATATTACTTGTATTGGCAACAAACAAAACACATGAAATACAAATGTTCCTGTATGCCTTTAAGCCATGGCTTACAAACTACATGTGATTTTTATCTTGTGATCATTAATGTGCAACTCTGTAAGATAAGGTCATCACTCGGGTACGAACTCCAAGTCAAGATAATCTGCTGACTTCTGGAAAGTTTGGTTTCTGTTTCACATTTACTAAAATGGAGCGAAATAAAACCTTCACTCTTTATGTAGAACATTGTCATAGTTCCTGACGCTTCTCCAACCAGTGAGTGTGCTCCCGTTACACAAACACTGGTTATTGAAATGTCCTCAGTTGTGCTTCTGTTTTTCCCAAACGTTATTTCGTTATTATCAAATAGACGTTGAAAGTTGACCTGGATCTTTTCGTGCAACTTAAGTTAATTGTTGTCATAAAACTAAACCATGAAGGAAAACTGTCTCGATGCATTATAAGCCTTTCTTTTGTTTGTAAACATTGGCGCCATTTTGTATGGGCTGCCGTAAGCGCATAAATTGAAGCAGTGGTTGGCAACATATTTTTCCAAAAAAGTCCTCACAACGCCATCATTACATAGTAAAAAGGCATATTTAGGAATTATTTTGTAGCTTTGATGAAAATGTTGTATTTTCAAGCATTATATAATATTTTTGTGATCTGTGCTAACTCTTCTTCATTTTTGCAGTGCTGGACCTTCCATAGTTTTACAGGCCGAGGTTGGCAAAAGTGCAGTTTGCCAACCAAGCGCAGAAAGGTCTATGATAACTTGAAAGTTGAACAAAGACATTGACTGGAGCTGGTTTGACCCTGTGACCTTCGAATTCCTGTTCCGGTACGGTAATCCGGTACGGTAATCCGGTACGGTAATCCGGTACGATAATCCTGCTACAGTCAATTTCCTTGTTTAATTTGCTATTTGCAATTTGCACCGTTTTGGCGAAAGTAAGTTGATTTGGCTTTGATATGGTTAACTGTGAAAGAGATTTTGTTGGAATTTGTATGTTATTTGTATTATTTGTTATTGGTGCAGAAACATTTCTGATCTCTTCTTTTCCTTTGTTCCAGAAATTTGGAGTAAAGTTTAAGACATCAGGATTATTATTTGACATTGTGTACATATACGTTGTATGATTATTATCGTGTAATAAATCGTTGCATGCAATGACTTGTGTCAATCAAGGAAAAATCTTTGAGGTTAGATGATTGTTGTGTTATGCCTCCATTCCTCCCTCAGTGATGGACGAATCTCCCGCCTCTGAGTTCTACAGCTGGGTCACCACGTGGGTTTTGTAATCAGGCATGCAGGCTTCATAATGAGGATAGCAAAAGAAATTCCTTAAAAAATATATCAACCCAATCACAAATTTACTTCATGCAATTAAAAATATGATTACACAGCTAAATCGCTGATGGATCCAGAAGCATTTATTGTTGGGGGATTACGAAAGTGGTAACCGACAGGCCAGTTGTTGCCAATTCCTTATGTGGAGGGGCGGGGCTAGATTGCATTTTATGGGAGGGGTGCAGTGTTTCCTTTCTTTTCTTTCTTTGTATTATAAAGTGGCAACGGGGATGAATAGACTACAATTTCGCATTAAAACAGTCGTCTTCACTTGTTCCCCGGTGGATTTATCTTAAAAGGCATTTCTGGGGGTCCCAACTTCGGTCTGCAAGAAGACAGCTTCTTTGATTAATAAGACAACTTCAAATAAGTTGAAATAATCATTGTTTGATTACATTGTTTTGTTGTGGACCTGTTGTGTTTTGCTGTTGTGGGCTTAGCGACACCAAGGTGACTCTTGCATTTGAAAACAAACAATAACTTTAAATATTTTTCTGGCACCCAATGAACACAAAACAAATTGAACTGATAAACTATTTCTATACTTGATTGTTTTGCTACTCTTCACTGTGATTTGTTCTATAGACTGTGATTGCAGATACGCGCGTTTTTCCCGGCCTGTTGACAAATACAATATTTACGGAGAGAACAACAATTTTGTTGCCTAAATATTCTGTGTGCTTTTCGCATTTGTCATGAACAATCTGCTTACTGAATTTGAATTCAATGCATCAGATAATTCAGGAGTTGGCGTGTCCATTAGGTTTGTGTCGATGTCGTTCCTGTACAACATCGGCAAATGTGCTATAGACCGTGATTGCAGATACGCGCGTTTTCCCGGTGTTGACAAAAATAATATTCACGGAGAGAACAACAATTTGTTGTCTAAATGTTCTGTGTGTTTGTTCTATTTGTCATGACCAATCTGCTGGCTGAAATTGAATTCAATGCATCAGATAATTCAGGAGTTAGCGTTACGGTCCATTATGGTCGTTTCTGTACAATGGCAAGGACAAAATCCCGGTGGTTGTGAAGCGCGGACTCCTTTGAAATAAAATTTTAGTCGGCAAAATTATAAGTGTAAATGCCCTTTATATTAATTCGGATTGGTTTTTGGCGCTGACACCACTCTGCTGCTCTAAGTGTATTAAATATAGTGTCTGATGTTTCCTGTTGAGATTTAATGCCCTTGTGACACAAGTCTATTAAAATTTGAGGGAAGCTGTCTGTGGTTAAAGTAAATAGTGTGTTCATGAGAAACCGTGTAACAATACAAATAATATGACCAAAACAATAGCGTTGAATAGATATGCGAAACAAAAATCCAATTCAGTTTTCATGGAACATATAGCAACACAATCCTCTTGAATTTGAAAACTAAGAAATTACCCGTTTTACTTTATTGAAAGTCGTTTGTTTCACTTCTAAAAAGTAAGGTCAACTAAACATTTCTGTTGAAAAAGGGCACGCCTGACAAAATAGCAGTCTCTCGCACGAAGACAAATTCATTATATGTGCCAAACGGTTTACTTTAATTTTCTTTCAAACCCTCCCCCCACCGAGAAGGGCGCCTTCAGAACGTAAGATTTCTACGTCCAACTAGAGAGGGCGCTTGTCAACTTGGTCGATTCGTAAACAAAAGTTGCGGAAAGTTGAAACTCTGAGCAAGAAATGGAACGTTTTGGAAAAGAACGTTGCAACCTGACGCCACATTTTCTTCATATATCATCTCAATAAAGGTCAGTCATTGCAAAAATGTTTAAAAAAAGACATGAATCTGGGACTGAGTGAGAATCATTTCCAATTTGGTTAGAAAATACTTTGAAAAATCTTTTTGACTTCCCATAGACTTTGTACACAAACGCTGAATACTGCATTCTTGGCGATCGTCAGATCGTGTAGTGTAGGGCCCGTATAACTTATAAGGGAACAAAATCCATTTTTACATTATTTGATGTACCAAACTAGTTTTGGCGACATTCTCAGTAAACAGGTATATGATAATGACCACGTTTGTAAACACATGTGCATTTCTAACTGTAAAAGGGAATCGGGAACCAGCTTGAACTGGTATCCGCCATAAAAGCTGCGCTAGTTCCCGACTCCCTATTATCGTTTGAAATGCACATGTGTTTACAAACGTGATCCAGTCTACTCATTATCATAATCGATGCATCGCGCGCGCTCTGGTAACGGAATCGCACTTGGGATACGGGGACCATCGAATGTACGCTGGGCATGTAGAAGAAATCGCGTCGTTCAAACATTAAACACGATCGGAAATTTAACGTGTTCAAGATCGCGAGGGGAGCTCTCCGAAATGAACGGAAAATTTCCCTTTTTTCCGGATCGTAAGTAAACTTCAGTACAACCATCTTAATCATCAATGTCTACTTGTACCTCAGGTGGCATATCTAGTAATTTGGAGGCCGTTTTGAGGGTGAAATCTGATGTTTTTTGTTGGAAAATGTTGGTTTTTGGGACGGTGTTGTCCAGCTCGCGGTATTAGCTTGGACCTTACTATCGCCAGACCATGTCCAAATGTTAAAAAAGGCAATAAGTTGGGTCCAAGTTACTCGGACTACAAAAAACCGGTAAAGAGAATACAAATGAGAGAGACAGTTACCCTGGATTGATCTACAAATTCATGACATTCCATCAGACCCCTTATATTGTTCCCAAACAGCGAACATTTTGGGAAAAAACAGCAAAATAGTCTGAAAATTTACAGCTCAATGTGTTTGCCGTGAGGCTCAGTCCTTGCCCGACTTGCCGAATGAGGGCGTCTGACGTGATGTCACCGTCGTTGCTCGATAGAAGAAAAACAAGTCGCGCTTTATCAACAACTGTTTCGTGTAAGGCGAAGTAAAAAAAAAAACATGTTTAGCGTCCCCACCCGCTTCCTTTTTAGAGGCCGCCTCCTTTTTTTTTTTAAAGACAAAAATTGATAAATTTTAACGATCTCTGACGAAAGAAATCGTATTTTTAGACTTTTATACCGTGTATAAAGCTGTGGAAATAGTTCGGTTCTGCATAGTTACATCATTTTGGTCTCATTTTCTGTTGCATCTTGCACATAAGAAGCCAATATGTCATTTCCTGAGTCCAAGTGGCGGCCATTTTGAAAAAAGCTGGTAACCATCTTGAAAAATAGCCCGGCCCTGTTGTCTTGAAAAACGTGTCGGGCGGCCATTTTGAAAAGAAAAAAAAAAAAAAGGGCCTCCTCCTTCCTTTTTGTCAAAGAGGCAGGACGCTTCATGTTTGTTTTTTTATTTTGCCTAATGATACGTGCTCCGATCCGCGCCGTACGACAGTATGGGCATTGAACACACCCAAGGTGGAGACGTCATTACTTTGTTTAGAACGTGTACGTTTCAGCCGTCTCCACCTGAAAACTTACAGCTCAATGTGTTTGCCGTGAGGCTCAGTCCTTGCCCCGACTTGCCGAATGAGGGCGTCTGACGTTTTTTCCCAAAATGTTCGCTGTTTGGGAACAATATAAGGGGTCTGATGGAATGTCATGAATGTGTAGATCAATCCAGGGTAACTGTCTCTCTCATTTGTATTCTCTTTACCGGTTTTTTGGGGGTCTTTTTGTCCTCGCGTGGGTATTTACATTATGCTACTGTGACGCCGTCACCAAAGTATGGCAAATGGGTGGAGCGTTTGTTTGGAGGGGTACCTGTAATTCAACGCTCCACTCAGTAGAGCTATGCGGCAACAACACGCGACCCGAAAATAAAGATGGCGATCACCGCTCGATGAACCGTGAGCGGGCACGCACGACATGCTGAATCGCAAGGCACAAACCGCGCAGGAAAATCGTGATTTCTAACCAAAGAATCTGTTCAAAATTGCAAAACGGGTGTCATTAGAATTGAGGAAAGTCTGCTTTTGATTGTAAAGGTGATTTTTGAACAATAAAAAAAAAATTGACTCTAATTTGATCAAAACAAAACAGGGGCCCTACACTTCGTGATCGCCACATTCTTTCCGCTCGATATGCCCGAGTAACTTGGTGCCCAACTCATTTCCTTTTTATATTTTGTACTACTAGTCTCGGTAATCGTTATCTGTAGGACCCAAGGTTAAAGAACTCACCAAAACAGCTGACTTAATGACACTCAAAAGTGACATACATGTAGGGGCCTACACTAGGGTGGTCGGCATTTTTGGTTTTTTTGGTCCAAACACAGTCGTTTTCCTAGCTGGAGTTACCCAGCCCTAAATTTTATCATTGGGTTGTCATTTAGGGCTGGAGGAAGTTTTTCACTTGGACTGCAGCATTGGCAGGTCCAAAAAAAATTCGAAAATGTGCAATTTTGTTCCCCTAAACACACTTATTTCAACTGGGTCTTACCCACTTCACCACTTCACAGGTCTTTGAAGAAAAAAAACGATCCATGATGAAGATTCAGCCTACAATTGCAGTGAAAAAAGGAGGCATAACCGACAGCCGTGCGGTCATGATGATGCCCGGTGCTAGATTTGTGCACCAACAAACTGCAAAGCGCTGTCGATTACCATGCACACACAGCAAACCAACAGTCACACTTGCCAACTGCATGGCGCCAGTCAGTGGCCGTGTCTCACACGCACACAGCCCTGTTTGACCTCAGTTTCTTGTCCCGAGGTCGTGCATGCGTGGCCCAAAAGCGTACGCGAGGTTTTACAAGATTTATGCGAGACTAAAGAAAACACAAAAAGTGCCTGGATACATGTACTGTTTGGCCAAGATATGGCTAAATATGTGAAAAGTTCAAATCGTGTGCTTTATTTTGATACCAAAAATAACTGCTTTTGCCAAATATAAAGTGTTGTCAGGGCCTGTCGAACAAAATCATATTTTTTTATCAACAAACATGACAAAAGCGAGGGCCGATAGTTTTTAAGTGTACATTAGATTCTTCAAAACGGCCAAAGATTCATAGATAGAGGAAGGTATATGCTTCATTTTCATGTGAAACACGTGCAGGAGACTTCTAATGTTTGGTCCAAATCCCCGGTTAAAAAAAATGAAGACCGTTGCGAGATTTCATGATTTGCAATCACATGTACGCGTGTAAACGAAAGTAAGTACGCTGATGTACCAGTACGTTGGCTTGAAAACATTGCGAATAGCACGTGCGAACGTGCAATGAATGACTTATGAATATTAAGCAGGCCATACTCGAGCTGCTCGACCAATCAGTGGGCGTATGGGTCACAAGGTCACACCGTGTTTGGTTTCCTCGCTCTATGCTTTACAATGGTGACGATATTTCGCATTGTGAAAAATGGAAGTTGTTGGAAACATTAGGTGTACATCAAATTCTTAAAATATTGACGACATCACGTTCACGAGATTTTTTGTAGATGAAGGTTCATTTTTTCCTTTGACAACATTTGGGAGACTTTCGTCGTCGTTGAAAAACCTGAAAATTTCATGACCTAATTTTTAGTTGATTTTTCCGTGAAATATTACCGTCAAAATGCATCGAAATCCTTTTTTTGAGAAAAAAATACTTTGATGGATGTATGAAGTAGGTCTTTAACTACCGAAAACAACTTTGTTTGTTTGAATGGGTTGTGGTTTGCCATGAAAATCACAAATTTCGGAAGCCTTTTTTACGGCCATCTTTCGCTGGCCTCGCGTTGCTGTCAGTTGTGTGGACGAGAAAATAGAGCAGCTACGCGTGACACAGCAACTGACTGGGCGCGGCGCGGCATGGCGCTGAAGCCCGCACCGGATGCCTGTTTGATGCACCACTGCTGCACTAACTATGAGGCTTCACTTGCATCACGGCAGAGGTAGAACGGCAGCCGAAGTTGGCCGACAAACAGTCGTCGGGTGCGCGCTTCAGCGCGCAGTTGGCAAGTGTGGCAAGTGTAGTTGGCAAGTGTGACTGGTGGTTAAAGTATTTTAAGAATTTTTGCACTCCTTAAATTGTGTTTCTTCATCAGATTTGGTACTTTTCAGGTCATGGCCCAGTATGGAACTCTTTCCTAAAAGATATGAATCTGGGACAGAGAATCACGTTTCCAATGTGGTTAGAAAATACTTTGAAAATCTTCTTGACTTTCCATTGACTTTTAACACAAATGCTGAATGCTGCATTCTTTCCGTCTGACATGCCAGAGTAACTTGGTGCCCAACTTCGCCTTTTTATTTTTAGTACATGTACTAGGCCTAGTACATGTAGTAGGCCTAGTCTCGGTAATCGTTATCTTTAGGAACCCGTTCCTATATAAGGTTAAAGGCAGAAAGGACTCATCAAAACAGCTGACTAAATGACACTTAATACGTACATCACTTTTTTTTCAATCATTTAAGGGAGGACACCTTCTTGAATATTTTGTTTATTATATTGTGGAAAGTGGGCATGTCTTCGATTTATGAGGGAAATTATGGGGTAAAAGAGTCATTTGAAAAGACGACGACGACAACCAGAAAACAGGCTCGAATTTATGGCAACAGTGAAAACTTGATGCAATGAAGGCTCGATGCTGATCATGCTGATTGGCTTATAAAAAAAATAATATTTTTTGAAAAATTTGTTATCAGCCAATCAGCATCAGGCTTTCATTCTGTCTGGCTTGCGTCTCTGCATTGCAAAAAAAAAGATAAGAAAGTCACATTTTCTTTGAAAGTGCGTTTCAAAATTACAACAAACATGAGTTAATCTGAAGACAAAAGACTGGCCCGCAAAAGTTGTTTTGGTACTGAACAGTCATGCAAAAGTCAGTTTTGAACGGAACGGAACCGGTAAAAAATAGAGGTGTTCTGAAGATAATGATTACCCAAGTCTCAGTACACAGTGTAAGCCCCATCGGAGTTACATGTACCACTGCGTGTGTGCACATCACATGACAACAATGGTCTGTGGATAAACAAAGCAGAAAGACTTCCATACCCCACCTGGACATCACTTGTCACCCTGTGCACAAACCCTATTATGAGACTGGTCAGAAAAGTTCCAAGTGTTTTCTCAGTAAATACTACAATATTTTCCCTGCAAAATTTGGCTTTTTAGGACATGTTATCGGAAAAATTAGTGATGTCCATACATGTATATTTATGGAATTCTTTCCTTAAATTGCACAAAAGTTGGAGCATACACATGATCAATACAAAACGTGCCATTAAGCATTCAACATTTTGAATCAAAAACATACTTCAAAACAAGAACACTTTCTTCGATTTCGTTGGTACCCTGCTATGATTTTGCATGCATGCATGTGGCAAACTGTTCATCCACAGACCCTTATCGCTGTCATGTGATGTGATGTGCGCACATGCAGTTGTACGAAGGACATTAACTATTAGGTCAGGGAGCCAGACGATGCTGTAACGATAGTAATTACCCCAACAGTAGCCCCTCCATTATTTTTAACATTTGGACATGATCTGGCGATAGTACTTACATGGTGTTTCAAATAATTAACAACCCAACCATTTGCCAACAAAACCATCAGATTTCACCCTCAAAACGGCCACAGAATTACTACATATGCCATGTGAGATACAATTACGGATTTATGATTTTAAGATCAAGATATTAAACGATACTTAGGCCTACCGTCTGGATGAAAGTGAAATACCGTTTATGAATATCGGCGAGGGCTCCATTGCGAATGTCGCGCGGACTTCATTTTCCAACTTTTCCTCCTTTCTTTTCCAATTTTAGTAAAGTATGGCGACTGGCATCCAACATGACCTGATGAAGCAGGCACAGTGCTTTTGGTCAATGCTGGATGAGCTTGCAGAGACCGATGAAGATGCATACAGGAAGTTCATGGCCACAAACCTCCAAAGAGG
The DNA here is from genome assembly GCF_015706575.1 of Patiria miniata. Classification (NCBI taxonomy): domain Eukaryota; kingdom Metazoa; phylum Echinodermata; class Asteroidea; order Valvatida; family Asterinidae; genus Patiria; species Patiria miniata. The sequence continues at coordinate 5,851,776 of NW_024037064.1, read as the reverse complement.
ACAGCAAGAATTGACACCGGCTAAGCCATGGATGTGTGTCAAGACCCGTATCATGGTAGGTTCACTTAGGCTGAAAATATGGGTGTGTTTACGGTAACATCCTAACAATTATCCAGGTTGGTAGGTAGGACAATTAACTTTCTTAAGTTTCTTTATGTTTGTCTGTCAGTCTGTTTTACTTTTACTTTGGTTATTTATAGGGTATGCACCCTTCACTGGTATTCTGGTTAATTAACCTGTTGAATTGTTTAATTTAACCATCAACACACCACAAGACTCGCATAGGGGCAATTCCATAAAATCCAATGTACGTCGGACCACATGATGTACATGTACAGGGTCGTTACGGTGGTGGTGCCTTAGTTTGGTCTGTAATTGTTTTCTACTCATTAGATGTCACATTCTAGTCTCCCACGTAAGAACAGGCTTCTCCTAATCTTAATCCCAATTTACGGACACATCTTTTTGTCCTTTTTGTTATAGTCTTCTTGGCTATAAAATGTTATCATTGTTACTACATGGACCTTTGTCAGTGTACCATAGCGATGAGGACACTCAGGATGTCGTCATGAAGTCTGAAAGTGATGATGATGCGTCAGGTTCAGTGAGAACTAGAACTTTGCATTTCAAGTTCATTGATGCTTATGTGTAAAGATGAATGATAATGATTCTACATGATCCTAAATGTACACACATGTACATGTAGGTTTCTTCTACATGTACACACATACATGTACATGACAAAAGTTTCTTTCTGATCGAAGGCCAGGTGAAGTAATTTATTGCTAGAGATCGCCAATTACTAGAGATCGCCTTAAAAAGAATAAAAAGGGGGGGGGGGACTGGACACCACATTATAGGGGCGCTCTTCAGGGTAAAGAAAAACATATGTCATGTTTATCAATATGTTATACTCGCTCTTACATTTTTAAAGCTTTTGTACTTTGTTTCTCCACTTTTCAATGCTATTGAATACATTTTAGTTGTTGGGTCGTTCGGAAAATACCTCCAAATGCGCAGTTTTTTTCTCACCCCAAAAAGGTCAAGGGTGGGGATGATTCAATAGCCCATCCCCCTGGTCAAAAAGTGGGGTGGGGGATATACATACCCCCCCCCCCCCCCCCCCCGGATTTACGCCCCTGCCCATCGCCATTTTGAAAAATGGTGCCTTTGCAAAATAAAGCAATTTTAGGGCCCAATTTCATGCGAATTTCACAGAAAATACAAGCTCACACGCCTGTGCTTCCACCCATCTTTTTTACAACGTTCAAGTTCATGGCCCACAAAACGCTCTAACAGCAAAGAATATGAGGGCAAACAAATTGTGATTTGGCCGCTTAGACCATTCTGGGCCTACCATATTTTACAGGTCTGCACCCTTTGGGGAAAATGTAAACATTGGTTTTCTGGCTAAGTATACAACACAGTTTCCAAAAATGTATAGTTTTGCTAATCCCCACAAAATTTGAATGAAATTACAGTAGATTAGGCCAAAATAAAAATACTTCTGCTTCCAATTAAATAGGGTTGGTCGGTCAGAATGTTTTTTTGGGGGCCAATTTTTTTTAATGCTGATTGAATGGGGTATTCAATTATATGCGAAGTTTGAGTCTGAACTATTTCCATTGCACTACGAATGCTGTACAAAAAAAATAGCCACAAAAAGTGAATTAAACCTACCTTAAATATTGTCCACATATTTACGTTCGATAATTCTTTAATTCCATTAAAAAATAATGTAAAATTCAGGTCGTGCGCACCATATGCACAACACTAGTCAAGATGGGGAACTGGCCAAAAGTCTGTGTGTGATGCATGCACTGTGTGCATGTATGGCGGGCGACAGACCTCTTTTTACGATAAAAAATTTCGGGGAAACACGCTGCATCGTATCACTCCAAATACGAGTAGTGCGATCTCAAATCGAACTCTTGAACACGGATGATACATACATGTACACAGACAAGAGAGATCAAGTTCTGTGAATTAACTTGCAAAAATGTTCTTTCTCCATCGGTGTTTTCTTGGCATTTTTACTATGTCCAATCCGACCAGTTGCCTGCACCACGCGGCCTGCAATGCATAGCCATGCACAGACTGGTAACCGCATTTTCATCATGTCTTCTAAATTGGCCCCTGTGCGGTGCGGTGGGAACCAGTCATCGCTGCATTGATGAGCTAGCATTACTCATGTGTTTATCGTCACTGGGACATCAAATTGCGAAGTAGTTATCGCGAAGCAAATTTCTAAAAACAACAGAGGTTTCTTGTGAACAAAAATAGCGAATGTAAGTTAGGAAACAAATAAATACAAGCATTTTTTACGCAAAAAGGGTTGTTGAGAGGTATTTTGTGAAGACAGAAAAGACAAGATTTTTTTTAAATTTATTCAATCATTAATTTAAAAAAAAAAATTGGAATTGCTGATAAAATTTTTAGGGTCGCGGCCTAAAAATAGGGTTGGTCGGGTAACCGGAAGAAGAAGTATTGTTTTTTTGGCCTTACCCCTGTGGTGTGTGCTGTAAGTTGTTTACAAGCAAATCACTCATTATCAAAGAAAAACAGATTGAGTTTGCCTAGTAAAGAATTTTTCACTTAGGACAGGTGATGATGAGCACTCCAATCGAAATGAAAAGCACCTGCAATAGTCCCATATCGCCATTATTCCTTTTACCTGGTGTATATGTACATACCGGTAAACATACATTATCTGTAAGCAGCGGGGCAGCACCAAATATGGGATTGTTTGTGGCAGCTTTTTCATTCGGTATTGTTGATAGAATTGGCATCAAGGTCTGTGATGAGAGTCAATGGTGGATGACCTGAGAATACAAACCAAATTATAGGTAGCAGACCAGTAAATAAACTTCCATAGACCCCAATGGTAAATGCTCCCACTTCAAAAATTCGGGAAAAATACTCACAACTCTCCAAGGTGTTCGAGACACACATCAAATTAAAGCTTATTTCATCATCTTTAATTTTCTTTTCAATTTTTGGGGGGTCAACTGATGACTTTTAGGAGAAATGTCCATCTGAAGATGATCACCCCTGAAAATAGTCCTGAAGCCCATCGCCATTTTGAAAAACGATGCCTACACTCCATTGCAACATAGAGCGCTTTTAGGGTCCAAATTACATCAGAACCATTACACAGAACTGCAAGCTCCCAGTCCTGTGCACGGCTTCCACCCATATTTTTTACAAACCCTCAAGTTCATGGCACACAGCATGCTCAAATACTGAAGATTTTGAGGGCATGCAAATCGTGATTTGGCCGGCGTAGGCAATTTCGGACCCATTTACTGTCTGCACCCATAAACGGGGTAGTGACGTAGTGACGACACTGAACTTGAATGGATTTTTCTCTGGCTCGTTGTAGTGTAGGTAAACATTTGTCGAGCACACCATTGTACAATCAACAATATATACATACAGGGGAAAGTCCAAGGTTTTGCCCTTTAATATATAGCATTGTGCATCATGTGTGTTATAACGCAGTATTGAACAAGTCCCTTTAACGTCGGGTTTGCTATAACTGGGCAGACGGCACTTTATTCATGTAAACAATTTTATATATTCGCAACACAAAAAGTAGTGCCCGCCTTTGCCATGTTCGGGAAACATGTGTGCTAATTGGATGAGATGTTTTTGTTGATATAATTTATTATTGATCCCTTTTGAACGTTGTAAGGGGTAAATTGTACTTTTCATTATAACTACAACTATTTCATTGAGGAGTGATAATTTTACTCAGTGGGAGTGTTACATTCGCTCTCTCAATGTTTCCGCTGCTGACGTGTACATGTACTGGGGTACAATAGCCGAGGGTTACTGGCACTTTATTCCAGAAATTCACCAGAATCTTATCTGGATGTTAAAAGTAAGTGTACCGGTATTGTTTATTCTTTCGGATAAAGGGCATTAGGCGAAATGATTCAAGCATTTGGGGCATGAAAATGTGTGTTTTTCTGGCTACATATAATTATGTAAACGTGAATGTTGTGCATGTCGTGCATATGTATGCAACCAACTCGTACCCAAATTATTTGTTGCAGCATGTAGTGGCTAAAATAGAGTGAGAGCATGCTGGCTTGAGTTTGTTCATTCCTTTTGTATCTGGATTGTGCAGTGGATGAGCTTCCAGTATCAGTAGAGCACTATGGACAGTCATCACTGTTGCTGTTATCCAGCCAGTTAATCTGATCATGAAATGAGCTGATCAATCCAAGCTCAACTAATCCAAGACTGTTGAGAGCTTTATTTCCGAGAGGTACACACCCTCATTCCTGAGGTGGAGTTCACACCCCCTTCTTGGCAGGAGTCGATCAACTCGCTCCTGTTCCATGATATACATACATAGTCTGGTTATATCCAATTTACAAATGTATTTCTCATTAACCTGTTTAATTGTTAACCAACAACACGCCAAAAGTCTCGCATTGGTACTATTCCGTAAAATCCAACGTATGTCAGATCACATGATGTACATGTACAAGGTCGTTAAGGTGGTGGTACCTTAGTTTGGTCTGTAATTGTTTTCTTAACTCATTAGATGTCACATTATTAATGATGTAGGCTATCACAATCACTTTTCCAACAGCAGCTCATTAAAGTGTCTGACATTTATGTCCAAATTTACGGAATTGCCCATAACGAAGTCCTTTTTTTTTTCAAAACGTACTTTTGTTACAATGATACAAATTCAGCAAATGTTCAGTGAGGGATGCCAAACACAAACAGGTTAAGATATGCATGCGACCATGTTCATTGAAATTTGAATGCACTTGCTGTGTAGTAGCCTCTTCAATGATACCCCTGTAATCCACGCACACATTTCGTTTTGTATTCTTTTAAAAGCATCTTCAAAGGTCTCATCTTTACTCCGTATATATCTTGTAAAGAACATCCGTCAGTTCAACATTACTTTTTTGGCCAAATTGATGAACATGATGAAAGACAAAATGGTTCATCTCAATGGTATTTTCTGTATACCGATAGGCCTAGATGTATTTAGAAACTAATAATCAAAAAAAATCTTTTCGCATAAAATATAAGCCCATATCTCTGCCTTAAAAAGAACAACTCACAGTAACACTCGCATTTTTCGTGTAAAAACAAGGTGCCGAATGACTACCCACAATCTATAAGTTTAGCCATAAAAGCAGGTTTTTTGGACAAAAAATGCACTTACATGTAACCATATTCCATCTGACTGCCAAATAAGTAACTCGCACTCAAAAGTTTGCCCCCTTTAATGCGATACCACAGATTAGCTTTTGATGCTTGTAGTTTTGAAGATGTCAATTTGTCATTTTTCGGTCATGTCCGTTTTCTCAAGGAATTACCCTTGGCCTTATGCATGTCAGTGTTGGATCTGCGGGGGTGGGGGAGGGGGGTTAGTGGGTCTAGACCCCCTTTTGGGCTGCACGAAAATGGGAAAAACATGTAGTATTTGGACAAAAAGGCCTGTTTATAGTCAGTCGCACGATGTTTGCACGACTGAAAAATTGACGCGCGATCAACTTGCCGCTGTACTGTTTAGTGTCCCCACTGTAAGATGATGTTGATTGTTTCCTCTGAAGTCCTTTCTGAATGAGAGAATTCCTGAAGTTTGCCACACACAGAACTAATTAGATGCTTGCTAGTGGATGTTGACGTTGTGGGTCGTGAGGTAGACGCAGAAGTGTCTTGGACTTGGGTAGTACAACTGGCTCTGTTGTCAATAGACGTAGTAGACTTGGAAACCAATGCTGTGTTTACCAGAAGGGGAGGATGAGCACTCCTGTGGCCATTTCTATATTCTGGTAGTCTTTGTCAATTAGAGAAAATGGTGGAAAATAATAAATTAGTTCATTTTCCCATGGCACTGAAAAGGCATCGCAAGTTCCTGCCTGTGGATCTGGCAGCTAACAAATGAAAGATTCGATTTGGCAGTTTGTTCTAGAAGCAAACAGACCTATGTTCTGCACACCACAGCCATATTCTCTCAGTCAACTCTCATATTCTCTTAGTAGTTCTGTTGTTTGGGTAAATCATTTGATTTGGTTTCCAACTGAGGACATAGTGTCCTCTTATGTACTGTCAATTATGTTGTTCATTGTCCTCAGTGTACCCAAATGACCCTCTCTCAGAAGCATATACGTATTGTTTTTGTCTTTTAAGTTTAAAACTGAGTTGAAACTTTTTGTAAGTCAAAATTGATAACTTCAAATAGATTGAAAATTCTTGATCAGTATTTTTTTTATAAAAAGGGGAAAGAAAACCGCACTTAGTGTGTGAACTTTGAAGACATTGGAGGAAAATGTTTTTTTACAATATAAAGGGCATTTATTTGAGGGTTAAATAAAAGTGGAATTAAATGGATACTGAGGTGTATGCGATTGAAATTTAACCACTTGTATCATGTACATGTACGTTGTACATGTAGATAGAATGCACGAACCTATCTAAGGTCCAAAACTCAAGTGTCAAGTAAACATACATACACAGATGAACAGATGCAGACTGTACATGTATGTGTAACTTATGCAGCAAAACAAAAATCCCAAGTTCTAAACCATGTCACGCGACTTGATGATGATGCTGTGTTTGTCCAGCGCCATCTTTACCAGATCCACCTCATTAAACGCTGTTCATGCTGTTTACATCAAAGTGGAAACATTTGTCAAGTGATTTTTGTGGGAATTTAGAAGAGGTAAGAAAAAATTGTCAGTTTCTTTGCCTAAGGTTAAAGGCTAGCTTACAAACGTAGGCTGCAAAATGTGAAGTGTATAATAAACGTACACAAATTAATGTTCCAACAAAACCTATGCAGTAATAGGCAGACTATGGGGATCTGAAATACAGTTTGTCCATTTCAATATTGTCTTATAGCTTGTATTATTTAACTGAGCACTGCAATAAGGACACGGGCCGAAACTTGCGTTGAGTTGCATTTGTGAAAGAGGCTACAATGTACATGTACATGTACCAAGCAGCAGTGTTGGAGTACTCGTATAGTACATGTACTCGGCCCGTACTTGGCCCGTACTCGGCCTTCAGTGCTCAAAAATGATTTGGACTTGGCCTGTACTCGATTCTTTATACTCAAATTTTGGCACAGACTCATTGGTTTGGACTCGGTACTCAACCCCAGTACTCGGGAGTACAAATCGAGTACATTTCTTTCCTTATCGATTTTATTACAACCTGGAACTCAAGTCTTTACCGATGAGATCATTTTGGGATTTTTCCCAAGCAAACTCCTTGTCCCGGCACTTTATATCATGAGCACGTGAATCAGGAGCCATCTAAGCCTATGCTTCTTATGTTTGCTTAGTGCTACACTGTTATCAGTGAGACCATTTCGGGATTTTTCCCAAGTTAGGATTTTGCTTGGGAAAAATCCCAAAATGGTCTCACTGGTATAAACCGTACAGCGCCAAGCGAAGATAAAAAGCATGGACTTGGCTGGCTCCCAATTCACGAATCCTCCGTGCTACAAAAAGTATTGCCCGTTACCTAGGGAAATCTTGGGAATTTTACACAAATAGTATTTTGCATGATCAGAATGCCTTGCCATTTCACATGCTTGTCATGTGCATTTTTACCCAATTTTGTTGGTGTCAGCCTTATTAATAAAAGTTATTGGTGTTCACCATTTGGTAAAACACATTGGATTGCGTGCTGTGGGTTTTTTTAAAATTTAATTTGATTTGTTTCATTTTCTTTTATTTATTCTTGTGCTTATTTATTTATTTATTGTACTTTTTGTTATTGTACTCGGACTCGGACTCAGACTGAGGTACTCGGACTCAGCTCAGTACTCGGCGTTGAATGTACTCGGACTCGGTACTTTGGACTCGGACACGTCAGAGTGTACTTGGACTCTGCCCAGGACTCGACCCCTAAAGTACTCAGAGAACTCGGTACTCGGCTTTGAGGACTCGACTCCAACACTGCCAAGCAGAGGGCAGAGCTAGAACAGTATCTCATAATCTGTAGGAAGTTAACAAAACAGTACTATTCTGGACCACTATTTCTTCAAAAGGCAGAAATGTACATTGTTGCAAAAAATGAAAAATGAAAAGAACCAAATAAAAAAGGCAAGATAAAAAAAAGTTGAAGAAAGCAAAACCACCCTCACCCCAAGTCCATGACATTCCCATTATTAGAGACCATCAACCGACCACCTGATGAACCGACAGAGCAACAAACCAATTGACTGAATGACAGATTGACCGACTAACCGATCGACCGACTGACATAGTGACCAACCGTTCGACCGATGGACCGATGGACCGATTGACCGACCAACAGCATCCATTATGTGATTTTACCTGATTGTACTCTGCACTCACAGGATAATACCAGGGTTGGACTACCGAAGCTGTCTGTAACTAAACTGTGCCCACATCACCAGCGCTAAATGGCAGAACCACCGGCTAAGAGAGTCAGAAGACGAAATGAGACACAAACTAACCCTGGTCCAAGCACAGCACAAGACAGTCAGGCAGCTGCAACCCAACAACTACCGGCTGATGGAGTGAGGGATGATCAACAAACGATTCAGTCTTGCAACAGACAGCCTTCCCAGCAGGAACCAACGCCACAACCACCACAGCCAAGACCGGGTGAGACACAAACTAATCCTGGTCCAAGCACAGCTCCAACCCAACAACTACCAGCTGATGGAGTGAGGGATGATCAACAAATGACTCAGTCTGGCAGCAGACAGCCTTCCCAGCAGGAACCAACACAACAACCACAGCCACAACTACAGCCAAGACCGGGTGAGACACAATTATTTGTCTCTAAACCCTGCACTTTATGACTCCCCTGGCCCTGATATCGGATCCCTGACAGCATCCTTCCCCTCCATCCTTTGCATTGACGCTATTAGGCACAATATAGCATAAGCATAGCACAGTTCCTGAAACAAGGGGGACCGCACCAGTGATGTAGTGCCTTGATGCTGGGCCTTGGCCTTAAGGCTGCCTTAAGGCTGGATTTTAGGGCCTAGGCCTTGGCCGGGAGGCTTGAGGGCAAAAGCCTTGGCCTTGGCCTTGGCCTTGAGGGTTCAGGGCCTTGCAATTTTGAGTCGAGGCTCTTCAAGGCCCATAGATTTTTGAATTTTCCAGATAAATCTATTCGAAATTTTGCTGTTACCATTTTAATCGTATCACCATGGAGGAGGGAAGCACCCTATAGATTTGTGTGTTGGGCACACTTCCACTTTTGTAGCATCACATTTTGTTACCATTGTAGTAGGTTTGCTGCAAAAATATTCCGTACACTTGTGGGGCTAATGAGATGATCACTTTAATTGCATATAACTATGGAATAGATCTGATTGGTTGTATATGTCTCCCTGATAAGTGCTAAAGATTTGCATGTATCTGTTTTAGATAATGCTGATATTTCTGACCATGTTGGGCCAGCAAATAAAAATTTCCCAAATCAGTTTCTTGGATCCCCCTTTTTGTTACACTTGGGAGAAGTGACAGCATTCTAGGATTTCAATTTCAAATCAAAAGTTGCTAAATCATGTTTCAAATTGTTTTGAATTGCAGCTTGACGCGATGTCGCGCACTGATCCGACGAATTATAGCAACCGCGCGCGCCTTTGTGTCGTTCCATTGCTGGTCTTAGGGTTAACGGGGGATTATACTGTAGAAAACTCTGTCCTTTTATGTTACGTGTGATCGACTTTATTTTCAGATAATGTCAAGAGAGCCTTGGAAGCAGATGCTAACGAGCGCGCAGAGAAGCGTAAAGCAGAGGCGACGGTTCTGAAAGATCAGGGGAACCAAGCGTTCAACAAGGGTGATTACACACGAGCCGTTAAACTCTACACGCAGGGCCTGGAAAGTCTAAAAGACTTTGTGGTGCTGTACACCAACAGGGCACAGGTAAGCAAGTCAAGTCAAGTCTGTTATGAGCTAGTCCGAGTAACTAGGACTCCACGGATCGCTTTTTTAACATTTGGACATGGTCGGGCGATAATGTTAAAAAAACGATCTGTTGAGTCCTAGTTTAATACTCGGACTAGTTTTAATATGAGCCAAGATCTCCGTATTCATGAAATGACTGAGAATATTTCTATTCCCCCCTAGATCAGCTCATTGTAGGTTGCTCCCCAACTAATACCCTTACCCATTTACACGTGTACTCCTGGGTGGAGAGAGGCAAGTGGAGGTGAAGTGGCTTGCCCAAGGACACACCATATGACCAGCAGCTGGATTGGAACCCCTGACCCTCTGATCATGAGTCACTACAAACCTAACCACTATGCCACACTCCCCCAAAGGTAGACAAATGAACAATTGTTGACTGCTGTGATGTGGGATATGACACCTGAGGGGGGCATAGCACCTGCAGCTAAAGCAGAGGGTGCTAAACATGACATAGCCCACATCACACCAGTCAACAAATGTTTTGAAGGTTTTTAACTTGCTCGTGCCAGACAAGATATTGAAAAGCTGCAGTACTCTGTTGCGAGGCACATGTGCCCTTCACGCCCACATAATATAGGCATTGTGGTGTATATGAGATAATTTGCAATATAATCATAATTTGTATTTATATGCAATGCAGGGTTCATGAAGTAAACAACCATTATTGTAGACTGCACATGTGACCGTTCTCAAGGGGGAGGGGGTCCAGAACCATTTTTTTGTGGGGGGGGGGGGGGGTGGGTGGGGGCCCAAGTGGGCTCGATTTTCTGAAAAGGGGAAAGGGATTAAGTATATAGTACTGTGCACTATTTGCACATTGCTGATGGCTTGTGAGAGATATGCATCGTTTTAATTTATTTCCTGAAAGGTGTTCATATAAAGGGAATGAAAAGAAAGTAAAACATATCACTTTGAGAGGGAGGCCAACTCATCTTACATGTATGTTTTTGTAGTACTGCACATAAGGCAGACAATTAATCCCAGGCGACACACCTGTTATCCTGCTGAGACACACAACGCTTCGTTGATCACTATGCGGCAAATTTAAATCCCCTCTTTTCACTTATTTCCCCCCACCCAGGCTTACAACAAATTGGAAAAGTTTACAGAGGCAATGGAGGACTGCCGGACGGCCTTGCAGTTGGAACCAAAGAAAGTCAAGGCATTGGTGCACCTTGGCAAGGCCCAGCAGGGACTGAAGGATTATGAGGCGGCTGTTAGGACTTACAAAGAAATCCTCAAGATTGACGAGAAGTACGAGAAAATGGTGGCAGGTGGGTCAGCAGTCTTCAGGCCAAATGCACAAACAAGTCATGCGATCACGCTAAATGAGTCATTTGTCGGCCCTTATCGAATTGTGTGAAATTTTGACAAAACCAATAAACCATTATCATAACTAAATAACAATTCAGAGAAATGATCCACAACTCCTAGTCTGTGTATTCTTCTTGACCATTACCAGATAATGGCTGTACATGTAGAAGATTTGAAAAATACATTGTCTTAAAAGCTCTTTTCAATACTGACATGAGGTTCAATTGCCCATAACCAGAATCTGTCTTAGCAGTATTTGTATTAATCCTAACTCCCTAGGCGTTTTTGCTAGGATACAAACTCAGTCCTGCAAAATCCTCCAACTGCTTTCATGTAAAAATTGCAGACAGCCTCAATCCTGCAAAATGCTCTGTTATTGATGTGGTCCTTGGAGGGATGACCACTGCCTCAATCCTACAAAATCTTTCAGAGAGTTTTAAGGGGATAAAGTGTCATCTGCAACATATCAGCTGACATTTGAAGAAAAAAAAAGTGGGGGAAAAAAACAACCTGCGTCACTGCACAACTTTTGGGGCAAGCTCCATACCAGAAACTGGAGACTTTGTTTTGGCCTCAGGGTTAACGGGGGATTATACTGTAAAAAACTCTGTCCTTTTATGTAATGTGTGATCAACTTTATTTTCAGATAATGTCAAGAGAGCCCAGGAAGCAGACGCCAGCGAGCGCGCAGAGAAGCGTAAAGCAGAGGCGACGGTTCTGAAAGATCAGGGGAACCAAGCGTTCAACAAGGGTGATTACATACGAGCCATTAAACTCTACACGCAGGGCCTGGAACGTCTAAAAGACTTTGTGGTGCTGTACACCAACAGGGCACAGGTAAACAAGGGCATGTTTTGGCGCTGTGACCGTAAACATGTTTCTGGTTCGCGGCCATTTTGGCGCTACGGTTACACTGAAATAACGTCATTGTTTCGACCAAAGTTGAACCAAGGTTTCCGGTCGGTTCACTTACGTTTCAAGATGGCGGAAAGGTAAAGAAGCCTTGCAGACGACGTTACTTTTTACCATAAATGGGGTTTAAATAGTGGGTTTTTACTTTCAATTGGTACGAAAGTTGATACAGAATATCAGGCCTACTCTTTTTAGAATTTTGGGGAAATGCTTTAAAAATAACCTCCCACTTTTGCTTTGAATGTTATTGTTAATCATGTCCGGACGCCGCATGATTTTTTTTTGGGGGGGGGGGTTGTGTGCAGTCACGTAGGCAGTAACATGATGTCATGAACAATTTTTTCGGTCAGTCGTTTTCGCGGTGCACAGGAAACATGTTTCAGGTCACGACTGTGACATCAGAAACATGTTCCAGTTCAAGGGCCATCAAAACGTGCTCCAAATCAAGTCAAGTCTGTTACAAGCCTAGATCTCCGTATTCATGAAATGACTGAGAATATTCCTATGCCCCCTGGATCAGTCCATTGTAGGTTGCTCCCCAACTAATACCCTTACCCATTTACATGTGTACTCCTGGGTGGAGAGAGGCAAGTGGAGGGGAAGGCTTGTGAGAGAGATACGCAACGTCATGAACGTTTTAATTTATTTCCTGAAAAGTTTTCATATAAAGGGGAAAAAATTAAGAGAAAACATATCATTTTGGGAGGGGGGGCCAACTTATCTTACATGTATGTTTTTGTAGTACTACACATAAGGCAGACGATTAACCCCAGACGACACACCTTTTATCCTGTTGAGACACACAACGCTTCGTTGTATTTGAATCCCCTCTTTTCACTTATTTCCCCCTCCCCAAGGCTTACAACAAATTGGAAAAGTTTACAGAGGCAATGGAGGACTGCCGGACGGCCTTGCAGTTGGAACCCAACAACGTCAAGGCATTGCTGCACCTTGGCAAGGCCCAGCAGGGACTGAAGGATTACGAGGCGGCTGTTACGACTTACCAAGAAATCCTCAAGATTGACAAGAAATACAAGAGAATGGTCGCAGGTGGGTCAGCAGTCTTCAGGCCAAATGCACGAACATGAGATGCGATCATGCTAAATGAGTCATTTGTTGGCCCTCGTCAATTTTGTGAAATTTTGACAAAACCAATAAACCATTATAACTAAATAACAATTCAGAGAAATGATCCACAACTCCTAGTCTGTGTAGTCTTTTTGACCATTACCAGATAATGGCTGTACATGTAGAAGATTTGAAAAATACATTGTCAGGTTTATTCACTGAGCTCTTAAAAGCTCTGTTCAATACTGACATGACATTCAATTGCCCATAACCAGAATTTGTATTAATCCTAACTCCCTAGGCGTTTTTGCTAGGATACAAACTCAGTCCTGCAAAATCCTCCAACTGCTTTCATGTAAAAATTGCATACAGCCTCAATCCTGCAAAATGCTCTGTTATTTATGTGGTCCTTGGAGGGATGACCACTGCCTCAATCCTGCAAAATCTTTCAGAGAGTTTTAAGGGGATCAAAGTGTCATCTGCAACATATCAGCTGACATTTGAAGAAAAAACAAGTGGGGAAAAAAAAAACTGCGTCACCGCACAACTTTTGGGGCAAGCTCCATACCAGAAACTGGAGACTTTGTTTTGGCCTTAGGGTTAACGGGGGATTATACTGTAGAAAACTCTGTCCTTTTATGTCCTTTTATGAAACGTGCGATTGACTTTATTTTCAGATAATGTCATGAGAGCCTTGGAAGCAGATGCCAACGAGCGTGCAGAGAAGCGTAAAGCAGAGGCGACGGTTCTGAAAGATCAGGGGAACCAAGCGTTCAACAAGGGTGATTACACACGAGCCATTAAACTCTACACGCAGGGCCTGGAACATCTAAAAGACTTTGTGGTGCTGTACACCAACAGGGCACAGGTAAACAAGGGCATGTTTTGGCGCTGTGACCGTAAACATGTTTCTGGTTTGCGGCCGTTTTGGCGCTTCGGTTACACTGAAATGACGTCATTGTTTCGACCAAAGTTGAACCGATGTTTCCGGTCGGTTCACTTATGTTTCAAGATGGCGGAAAGGTAAAGAAGCCTTGCAGACAACGTTACTTTTTACCATAAATGGGGTTTAAATAGTGGGTTTTTACCTTCAATTGGTACGAAAGTTGATACAGAATATCAGGCCTACTCTTTTTAGAACTTTGGGGAAATGCTTTAAAAATAACCTCCCACTTTTGCTTTGAATGTTATTGTTAATCATGTCCGGACGCCACGTGATTTTTTTTGGGGGGGGGGGTGTGTGCAGTCATGTAGGCAGTAACATGACGTCATGAACCATTTTTTCGGTCAGTCATTTTTGCGGTGCACAGGAAACATGTTTCAGGTCACGGCTGTGACATCAGAAACATGTTCCAGTTCGAGGGCCGTCAAAACATGCTCCAAGTCAAGTCAAGTCTGTTACGAGCCTAGATCTCAGTATTCATGAAATGACTGAGAATATTCCTATTCCTCCTGGATCATTGTAGGTTGCTCCCCAACTAATACCCTTACTCATACTCATTTACATGTGTACTCCTGGGTGGATAGAGGTAAGTGGAGGGGAAGGCTTGTGAGAGAGATACGCAACGTCATGAACGTTTTAATTTATTTCCTGAAAAGTTTTCATATCAAGGGGAAAAATTTAAGAGAAAACATATCATTTTGGGAGGGGGGGGGCAACTCATCTTACATGTTTGTTTTTGTAGTACTGCACATAAGGCAGATGATTAATCCCAGGCGACACACCTTTTATCCTGTTTAGACACACAACGCTTCGTTGTATTTGAATCCCCTCTTTTCACTTATTTCCCCCTCCCCAAGGCTTACAACAAATTGGAAAAGTTTACAGAGGCAATGGAGGACTGCCGGACGGCCTTGCAGTTGGAACCAAACAACGTCAAGGCATTGGTGCACCTTGGCAAGGCCCAGCAGGGACTGAAGGATTACGAAGCGGCTGTTACGACTTACCAAGAAATCCTCAAGATTGACAAGAAACACGAGAACATGGTCGCAGGTGGGTCAGCAGCTCTTCAGGCCAAATGCACAAACATGAGATGCGATCATGCTAAATGAGTCATTTGTCGGCCCTTATCAAATTGTGTGAAATTTTGACAAAACCAATAAACCATTATAACTAAATAAATTTGTCGCAGGTGGGTCAGCAGTCTTCAGGCCAAATGCACAAATATGTCATGCGATCACTTGTTTTTAATTACATTTTTTGAATAGAGCTGCATTTCAGTTTACATTTGGTGAAAACCCCAAGTGAATGCGACCTTCGGTTCAGAAGTTATGGGACTTGGAACACAGGCAGATCAGAAAGAAGGAAACAGAGAAACAGAGAAATCAACGATTAAAAATTAAAGTGTTTATCACACAACAATAAACATGCTTTATTTCAGGTTATTGAATATTAACTTCTCAGCAAAAATGTCACATTTTAGATACTTCATCGTTATAATTTCTCAGGAAAAAAAAGTTGACATGAAAGAGGACATATGTAGCCTTCCGATTTTACAAAAAAAGTCAATTTTGAAATTTTTACCCTTACTGAATATTTTGGGCTTGATAATAATAATTGCCGACAAACGACTCATTTAGGTTGATAGCATCTCAAATGTGAATCTGAAGCTAATTTGAAATAATTCAGAACACGTATTCAAATGAGTTGAAATGTTTGCAGATCCGCAGTGCATTTATTTGCTGATTATTTTCCAACTGCACTAGGCTACATTGCAGCTGTGAATCTAGCCGAGTCCACAGCCAAGTCGGATATGGAGGCTGAGAGGCTGTTCAGTGAGGGCGACGTCAAGGCAACGGGCGTTCAGGAGATCGGACTCAATGACGGTAAGCAAAAACTCTGCCTTAATTTAAGAAAAATACAAATGTAGGTATGTAATTGAATATTTCTTATCCCAAAAATGTCCATTTTATAGCATTTCATATAATCTTGAATTTTGGTTTAACTATAGACCCTTTGTTGGTTGCGCCATGACAATGGGCAGCAGCCAATTTCATAAAAAAGTGCGCAGCTTGTGCCATGTTGAGTAAGACTTACGTAACAAATTTGCTGCGCAGCTGCGCAATAAACTTCAAAATCAATTTCACAAAACTTGGCACAGCTGCACAGTGCTTTAAATAATTTAAGCATCTTGGTCGAGGATAAAAGCAGCATTTACGACGGCTGTTTGTGCATGAATTTTTCAGTCGTTGGATCACTTTGTCTTTGGATCAGCCTGCCATTTTGAAAATTATTTTGTCCCTCTTGTATCAATCTTGATAAGTTGTGCAACAAGCTCTACGACAGTCCTGATTTGCTGGTAAAATGTGTAATTTTCAGTTGCTACGCCACAACTTAGGCCGCCTAAAATGATGGTGCAAGTTGCATCATAATTTATTGCGCAACTTGTGGACTTACGCACTATGTGACTTTCGTGAAATGTGTCATAAGTGAAATGTTGCGCAACTTTCCCAGTAAATTTTGGCTCCAGCAAATTTGCTTCAAATGTTACTTAAGATTTTGTGAAATCGGCTGCTGGTCTGTCTTTTCTTCATTATTTTGTTTATGGTGTAAGTCAAGGACACACGCAACATTATCAATGAATCGAGGACAGAAACCGAATCGAGGACACCTCGGTTGGAAAATGTGTACAAAACCAATGAGAGCTGTTGCAAAAATGTTAAGGGACAAACAAAGGAAAAGAGAAGAGAAGCAAAAGAAAATCCTTGATTTACACCATAACAAACGTGCTAGTCTGCATGTGTGTTATGTTTTGGTTTTGGTTAGGTTAACTCTTGTCAGCACAAGAACATTAAAAATACCTTACTGAGGAACTTGACATTTCGTTTGTTGATTGTTCTGGATAGTCTTAACAGGCCTATTAATTTTGGGGCCGACAGGTCAAAGGTCAAGGTCACTATTGCTAAAGCAAAAGAAATCTTGTTAACGAGTTAACTTGAGAAATACTTTACCTTAAAGAACTTGAAATTTGGTTTGTGGGTTGTTCTTGGTAGTCTTAAGAAGCCTATTGCTTTTGGGACCAACAGGTCAAAGGTCAAGGTCACTATTGTTAAAACAATGGAAATCTTGTCAACGCGATAACTTGAAAATAATTACTAGGAGCTTTAAATTTGGTTTGTGGGTTGTCCGTCATTCTTGATAGTCTTAAGAGGCCTGTTGCTTTTGGGGCCGACAGCTAGGTCAAGGTCACTAATTGCTTGAGAAATACTTTACTTAGGAACTTCAAATTTGGTTTGTGGGTTGCTCTTACCGTAACCACAGTAACAGACAGTCAAGCAGCTCTGACCCAACAACTACCAGATGATCAACAAACAACTCAGTCTGGCAGTGGACAGCCTTCCCAGCAGGAACCAACGCAACAACCTCTGCCGCAACTACAGCCAAGACCGGGTGAGACACAAACATTTGTCCGTCAACCCTGCATGTTATGACTCCCCTGGCCCTGATATCGGTTCCCTGTCAGCATCCTTCCCCTCCATCCTTTGCATTGACGCTATTAGACACAATATATAGCATTGCAGTGTCCCTGAAACAAGGGGGACCACACTGCCGACCAGCCCCCTGTCAGCTCAGAGAGGGGGCTCTCGGGATCGAATGGGACTTTTCACTTTTCATTGAGATCTGTGAAGTTCCAATGTGCATGGAGGCCTAATTACTCTCCTGTTTTACTGGTAGTTTGATTAAATTACACAAATTTTAAACTTGAACTCAACTTACATGTACATGTTCAAGCGGTTTGTTCTAATTGATACACTGACAATTTAAACTTGAAACAAATTATTAGAAAGCATCCTTGCAACAGTTTACAAACTAAGTCTATACAGTTATTCCTTTTCAGAAGTAAATTGCATGAAAATAATTATGCAGACAAAAATCCATGGTTATCAAGTGAAGAACAGGAGAAACTTAAAAGGCTTGTAAAGCAACAGTGTATTTTAAACAACAATTCCCGATGCCCTTAAACCGGGCCCGGACCCCACGCCGTCGACCCCGGACCCCACGCCGTAAGAAATTTGCCCTTCACGCTCGCATTAGTCCTTGGGCAGAAGCCCCTATTTGCATCCTTTCAAAAGTTTACAAAATATAAGCCTATCCAATTCCTTTTCACAAATAAAATGCACAAAAATAAATATGCAGACAAAAACACATGGTTATCAAGTGAAGAACAGAAGAAACTTAAAAGGTTAAAAAAAAAAAACACATGTGTTACCGCTAACCGAAATGAAAATGAAAAAAATCCTTAGTATCTTAAAACATTTTACTCTTAACCCAGGGCTATAGGGGAAAGGGGGCCAGGAATCGCCTCAGATTTGCAACACAGAGCATTTCGATTCCAAAATTTCCCGGGGCCCTTTATTAGTGGGCCCCTGACCCCACGCTCTCATTAGTCCTCGGAGCAAATGCCCCAACGCATTGTTGCAACAGTTTACAAACTAAGTCAATATGATTCTTTTTCCAATAAACAATGCAGGAAATATGAATTCGAAAATACATGGTTTACTATTTTGAAGTACACAGTAACTTAAATGTTTAAAAGCAGGAGTATATTTATAAAGAATCCTTATAATCGTAAAAGCTTTTGCTCAAACAATTCAGGGGTAAAGTGGCCAGGAATGGCCTCAGATTGCACCACAGAGCATCTAGAATCCAAAATTGTCAGGGGCTTCACGCTCGTATTAGTTCTTGGAGCAAATTCTCCAAAGTTGTGCCCCCCTTCTAAAAAATCCTGGATCCGCGCCTGACGTATGTGAAGGGCAATAAGACAATATTGCTTTACATTACCCCAACGCAAATTCCATCTTATGAGTAATATTTTAAAAACCTAAATATGGTGTTATTCACATACATGTACCTGTTATTCACATAAATGTACGAGTGAAAGTTGGAAAAAATCATTCAGGTGGGACTGGAACCCACGACCTCCTGCTTTCTAGTGCAGATGTCTTACCACTCGACCACCGAGCTAACGGGATCGGTTGGCTGGTTCGAATCCGATGTACATAGCAGTGGGTATCACATAAACTATTATAAGATGGAATTTTTGCGTCGGGGTGATATAAATCAAATTAGGTTTTGCCCTTCACCGACGTTTAAACACTGTATACTCAGTGTGTTACCTCCCGAGTGAAAGTTGGAAAAAATCACTCTGGTTGGACTCGAACCCACGACCTCCTGCTTTCTAGTGCAGATGTCTTACCACTCGACCACCGAGCTAACGGCATAGTTTATGTGGTACCCACTGCTATGTACATCAGATTCGAACCAGCCAACCAATCCCGTTAGCTTGCTGGTCGAGTGGTAAGACATCTGCACTAGAAAGCAGGAGGTTGTGGGTTCCAGTCCCACCCGAGTGATTTTTTTCCAACTTTCACTCCGGAGGTAACACACTGAGTATACAGTGTTTAAACGTCAGTGAAGGGCAAAACCTAATTTGATTTATATCACCCTGACGCAAAAATTCCATCTTATAATAGATATTGTAATTCTTGCTTTTGATTGTAGATTACCCACAAATAAGTGGAGCCAGCATAGGGAACACCGGCACAATCAGCGGTGACCAGAACCCTGTCATTGTTGATCCAAGGATAGTTAATATCACTTACAACAAGCCGTCGGAGGAACGCGGTAAATATAATCTTGTTTGATGCAACGAAGTAGTTTGATATCTTAAATTAAGTGTCAATGTATTGGGGGGGGGGGGGCAGGGGGAGGGTGGTTTACAGTTTACCATGGTGAGTTAAAGGTAAATGGTTTCCGGATGATAACTTGAGTTAGAAATGAGTTTTTGGTGTCTAACTTTGGTAGAGAGTTGCCCTTGGGAGTAGGCAAGTTGGGATTGGTTTTGGGGTCAAAAGGTGAAAGGTCACCATGGTGAGTTAAAGGTAAATGGTTTCCGGATGATAACTTGAGTAAGAAATGAGATTTTGATGTCTAACTTCGGTAGGGGGTTGCCCTTGGGAGTAGGCAAGTTGGGATTGGTTTTGGGGTCAAAAGGTCAAAGGTCAAGGTCACTGTGGTGAGTTTAAGGTAAATGGTTTCCGGATGATAACTTGAGTTAGAAATGAGTTTTTGGTGTCTAACTTTGGTAGAGGGTTGCCCTTGGGAGTAGGCAAGTTGGGATTGGTTTTGGGGTCAAAAGGTGAAAGGACACCATGGTGAGTTAAAGGTAAATGGTTTCCGGATGATAACTTGAGTTAGAAATGAGATTTTGATGTCTAACTTTGGTAGGGGGTTGCCCTTGGGAGTAGGCAAGTTGGGATTGGTATTGGGATCAAAAGGTCAAAGGTCAAGGTCACCGTGGTGAGTTTAATGTAAATGGGTTACTCCATGAAGTTGGAATAATAGCTGATAATGCTGAAATTACTCTCTTTGTTATCAATTTGTAAAAATTTTAGTCTTTCAAATCCTTCAAAGTAACATTTTCCTCAAAGGATATGATGTTACTTTTAAAAATAAAATCAAACTAGGACTGTATCTGCCCTCAAATAATTTTTATTGGGCAAAATGTGTGCAAAACCACTAAAAATGTCAGTAAAAAGTGTGACATTTAAATTAACAGAAACATGTGTTTTTATTTTTGCTGTTTTGTTGCAAAAATGCCAACTGATCAATCCTTTTAAATAATTTACTATTAGATTAAAGTCATATTCACCCATATCTATTCATAAAATTGTACAAAAGCTGCTCGTGTTGATACTACATGCATGTGAAAATTCTGTTACCTATGCTACATTTGGTGTCCACACTTTTTGTGTCCTGTAGCATAGGTACTAAGGCTTGCTATCTCCATACAGAAACTGTATCTGAAAGATTTTGATTTTAATATGTTCAACTCACTCCAAGTTGAGTTTTTAAAAAGTTGAATTCTCCAAACTTGCTGCTGTTTATAAGATGCAAGAAGAAAAAGTATCATTTTTTGAAATGGTGTCCATCTAGCATCGGTATTTTCAAACTAAAGTAACCCCTCAAGCTGAAATACCTCCACACATACTGACACATCTTAACCTTTGGTAAATAGTAATTGGATGGATATTCAAAATAAAACATGCATTGCAAAATTGTTCTTCAGCAATGAAGATTTATGTTCCAAAATATAGCGTGGTGTCCAGATGTAGCATCGGTAGAAAATGTAGCATAGGTAAGAGAGTATTCCCTTAGTTGTGAAGCTATGATTGTAGACAAATTATTTTTTTAATGTTAGAACCAAGAAAGTGGTTAATTACAATAAATTAATAACAATCAGATACAGATGAACTCTATTTTACATAAGGGTTTGCTCCTCTAAAGTGAAAATTGATAAATAGGACACGGTGTCCATGTAGCATAGGTATTGTTCCACACTCTATAATTCATACATACATCCAAATTATGTATCCAAAATTCAGCTTCTGTATTCGGTTTGCATGTCCACTGCCATAAAACATGATTTAGCCATTTTTTTGCTTAATTTCAGTTAATTACTGGATAAATTGTGCTGTTTTCTACCTATGCTACAGGACACGGTGTCCATGTAGCATAGCTAAAATTGACACATTGTCAGCCATATTTCTCAGCACGACGAGCAAAGGCATACATTTTGAACATCATTTTAGAAAGGTGGTTCACTGACTGTGTCATTTAAGTCAAACTTTTACTCATAAATGCTATTTTAGATCTCTTCTAGCTGAATTGGTTACTTTTTCCAAACAAGCACAATTTTGTCAAAATTACACAAAAAGCCTCAATTACAATGGGTTGTATCAACTTATTTTGAGCATCTACTGAACCATTTGTTTTTTCCTTTGATTATACCCTAAAGTTAATCTTAAACAACAAGAAAACTGACAAATAACCTAACCCATTAAAAAATGTTCAGAGCAATTGTTTAGATTTGGTGTCCATGTAGCATAGGTATTTTGAATTTCCCATCATGAATATAATGATCAACCACAAATTCAGTTTTATGTTTTGGGGAAAAAGCATACTATTTCCTAAAATATAGTAGTTGAGCTATCAAAAACAATATTCAGATCAACATTTGGGAACTTTGACCCAATGTCACACTTTTTACCCGAACTTCATGGAGTAACCCAAATG
>NW_024037064.1:5681936-5828968 GCF_015706575.1 Patiria miniata | reverse complement strand
AAAAAAAATGTAGACAGCTTAATTTAATTTTACAAAAACATTTTTTAGGGAATATCGAAGGGAAGTCAAACAAAAAGTGCGTTTTGTTCTTAAAGTACAGTTGTTTATTGGTAGTGGGGTCTACACAAGTATCATTAATTCATGAAAGGGGATGAATTGAAGAGGGGGGTGTTAATAGGTAAAGTTCTATTTTTTGTTCATTGGGTGCTAGAAAAATATTTTAAAAAGCCTTTTGTTTTCAAATGAGTCACCGTGGTGTCACTAAGCCCACAACAGCAAAACACAACAGGTCCACAACAAAACAATGTAATGAAACAACGATTCATTCAAGACAACTTCAACTTATTTGAAGTTGTCTTGAATTAATCAAAGAAGCTATTGTCTTGCAGACCGAAGTGGGGCCACCAGAAATGCCTTTAAGATCAATCCACCATGGAACAAGTGAAGACGACTGTTTTAATGCGAAATTGTAGTCTATTCATCCCCGTTGCCACTTTATAATACAAAGAAAGAAAAGAAAGGAAACACTGCACCCCTCCCATAAAATGCAATCTAGCCCCGCCCCTCCACATAAGGAATTGGCAACAACTGGCCTGTCGGTTACCACTTTCAATAAAAAACAATAAATGCTTCTGGATCCATCAGCGATTTAGCTGTGTAATCATATTTTTAATTGCATGAAGTAAATTTGTGATTGGATTGATATATTTTTTTAAGGAATTTCTTTTGCTATCCTCATTATGAAGCCTGCATGCCTGATTACAAAACCCAAGTGGTGACCCAGCTGTAGAATTCAGAGGCGGGAGATTGGTCCATCACTGAGGGAGGAATGGAGGCGTAACACAACAATCATCTAACCTCAAAGATTTCTCCTTGATTGACTTAAGTCATTGCATGGAATGATTTATTACACGATAATAATCATACAAAGTACACAATGTCAAATAATAATCCCTGACGTCTTAAACTTTTCCCCCAAATTCTGGAACAAAGGAAAAGAAAGAGATCAGAAATGTTTCTGCACCAATAACAAATAATACAAATAACACACAAATTTCAACAAAAATTTCTTTCACAGTTAACCATATCAAAGCCAAATCAACTTACTTCCGCCAAACGGTGCAAATATCAGATTTTTCATGTTTATTTAAAAATTAAACAAGGAAATTGATTGTAGCAGGATTACCATTCCAGATTACCGTATCAGAACAGGAATCCAGAGGTCACCAGGTCAAACCAGCTCCAGTCAATGTCTTTGTTCAACTTTCAAGTTACACATGTATTATAATGCACCGAGACAGTTCTCCTTTGTGGTTTATTTTTATTACAACATGTAACTTAAGTTGCACGAAAAAGATCCAGGTCAACTCTCAATGTCTATTTGATTATAACGAAATAACGTTTGGGAAAAAACAGAAGCACAGTAAGTGAGGACATTTCAATAACCAGTGTTTGTGTAACGGGAGCACAGTCACTGGTTGGAGAAGCGTCAGGAACTATGACAATGTTCTACATAAAGAGTGAAGGTTTTATTTCGCTCCATTTTAGTAAACGTGAAACAGAAACCAAACTTTCCAGAAGTCAGCAGATTATCTTGACTTGGAGTTCGTGCCCGAGTGATGACCTTATCTTACAGAGTTGCACATTAATGATCACAAGATAAAAATCACATGTAGTTTGTAAACCATGGCTTCAAGGCATACAGGAACATTTGTATTTCATGTGTTTTGTTTGTTTCCAATACAAGTAATATCATCACTGTTCCACAGAAGAATACTCAAAATGTTGAGGCTTTGGATATTACACTTTTCAAGAAAAGAGTGAAATATCCATGCACAAACTTTTCATCAATAAAAGTGATTTTGTCCATAGAACTCCTTTATATACGAACACCAGTCAATTGACTGATCATTGGAAATCACCTACATTTCTTGATTTCTTCTTAATGACAGCAAGCCAGACAGAACAATTTCACGGGGTGTTTAGTACCAGTACGATCTTTAATCCAAGTGAGCTTTTTGATTACAATTCAGTAGGTTACTTTGGGATTAATGCAAATGATCCCATCCCATATATCCCTTTAAATGCGTAAATGAATGAGTACAAAAAATCCCTGTCATTTAAAATTGCAATCAGTTCGGCTATGTGCAGTTACAGTGTGTAAATCTCATTTTAATTGAAATCTTCTTTAATGTGTCGAGCAAGCAACAACAGTTAAACATTATTAACATTACGTGTACATTTCGAATGTGAATAAATCAAAACGTTGATTCAAAGTATTTTTTTCTCTCCAGCAAACTATACTTTTACCAAATTGAATGGTTGCATTTGGGCATGTTAAAAACGACTGTTATCACCTGGGTAACTGCAAAATATCAAAACTGTTAGAAACAAAAACATCAGTTTTGGTACGAGAACATTCATCGTACTTGGAACAAACAAATCTAGTGTCAATCAATACTTTGAAGAGGCTTGCACTGATAAAAACAAGCAAATTGTCCACTTGTACCTTTTCAACATAATCAGAAACACAGAAAACTATTTCACGTGACCAACAATTGCAATGATTGGTCCTGAATGAGCAAACATGACTGTCCTCTGACAAAAATGCGTCATTTGGCAATGCAACATTCTACATTGTTTTACAGTATGAACACTGGTTTAGTATTTCTCAATATGGACATAGGCCTATAGTTGTATAGTAAACAAAATCCACGTTATACTGTCCTTACACAACTGCACCACTTTAAAGGTATATTACATAAACAGTCAAGGTTAAAGATCTATACAAAAGTTAGCAAACTGGAATCATAATTTTTGCCATTTTATGCAGAATTTACATTTATTGACACAAACGATTTGATAAAGAATGAAGCACAAACACTCAAAAGAAAACGTCTGTTTGAAAGGCGTGAAGTTGCGAGAATTTTCTGAATTTGTACATAAGGCAAACGCCAAAACAATTCAAAAGTACCCGAGGTTTGGGGTATTATTCTGTATACTAAGTTTTGCACAGCACTGGTCTATGGAAGGGTGTCGTGCAGCCATTGTGTGTGTGGTCACATTAGTTTGTTGGAATGCCATATTACTACATTGATCGGATAACAGGGTAGGAGGAGGCCTTTATCACAAAAGTTGAAGACATCTCACACAATTTTTACCTAAGATGATGCGATACAAGATATTTTCTCAAAAGAAATGGAAAGGAGAGGTGGATTCTCCTGTTTAATTGACGATTAGATTGTGGATTTATAATAGTACTCAGAGGTCACCCAAGATATTGATGATGTGTGGATGAGACGCAATGTAATTTGTATAACAGTTGTGAAGGGGAGTGTGAGAATGAATTAGAAACAACTGCTTTGGTACTATCAGAACGAATCAATGGAAATATACACATGTATGACTCGATAGTTTTGAGAAACTCAATATTGGAATCAATGTGACTTTTTGAATCACTTTTACATTAATACATTTTTTAAGGGGGGGGTGGTAGTAGAATGGATAACTCTGCTTGGTACATTTCTATTAACATGTAAGATTCCAAATACAAAATTGAATTCAAACTTTTTTGTTGACTTTTGCATTCATTTTCGCATTTTATCGAGCTCCATTTTGGTTCTGAAAACAACGTTTTGTTGTTATCTCTTTTTTTCGTTTTCCTTTTTTTGGGGGGCGGCAGATCATTATCAATGACCTATGATTTAATGCGCCTTGTATAAGCGGTGCAGTTATCGGGCGGAAGTGGAGATTAATACAGATAATTCCTCTGCTAAAACCCCCTCTTAATTCTGTTTCCTTCAAGTGAGGAAGGTTTTGACAGACAACTTGTCTGATGAGCTCAGTATCGAGGCCGCTGTTTTTTGGTTCTGAAGGTTGTGATTTTTTTTTTCATTTTTTTTTTTTTTGGGGGGGGGGGGGGAGTTCATTATCTTGTCCTATGATTTAATGCACCTGGTGTAAGCGGTGGAATTATTAGGAAAAAGTGGAGAAGAATGATTCGACAATGACAGATAATTCATTTTTGAAAGTCCCCTCTTCTGTTTCTTTCAAGTGAGGGAGGTGTTGACTGACAACTTGTCTAACGAGCTCAGCATCGAGGCCGATGTTACAAAGTGACAACACAAATAACATAGGGAGACCTCGGATATGATGGGTGAGAGCCCTCACTGCTTCCAAACTGAATGCATTGTCATCAAGGATAAGCACTTGTAAACAATGCCCAGCAGGAAGGATGCGGATCAGGTCCTTCACATCATCATCAACCAACCTGCATGCAACGAGATCCAAGTGTAGAAGGGATGACATGAGACTAATTACATCTCGCACCCGTGCATGCAGGTCAGTGTTCCACAGTTTGAGAGCACCCAACCTGCATCCTTCCAGCACATTCAATAGATCAACAACCTCATCTGGTGATCGTTGGTGCATAAACAAACCAACCCCGCCTGTTTGTTCTTGTATGCGGAAAAAGCTGTGTGATACACGCCCCAAGTCAAACCATGACTTTGCTTCAAAGCAAACCGCAATGACTAACAGAGCACGGCGCTGTTCATCCACCTCACCAAGTGTTTCCTCAAGGAGACTAAGCTCCTCCTCCTCCTGCTCAGACAAGTAGTAGTGAACCCATATCACCTCAGCTGACTTCATGCTGTCACTCAGAAGAATTTCCCTGAGAAGGGTTAGCTTCTGCCCTTTTACATGCATATCAAAATTTGTACATTTAAGTGGCGGAGTGACATGCTGTAAGTAGTAGCTCAGTGTTTTCAGGTCTTCGTTACTCTTGCAGTCTACCCAAGTTGGTCTGACTAGTTTGGTTGCCAACTCTTCTGAACCAGACTCGAATAGCAGCAACCGAGCTAATCTCTGCAGTTTCTCCACATCACCTTGCATCTCTTGTATGTGATCCAGAATGAGACCAGCAGCCTGCCTTGATCTACCGCAACAAAATCTCAGCAGGGATTCCATCGCAAGAACATTGCCTTCTCCAATCTGCTTCAACTGATGACGGAAATTGTTTTCGTCATCTTGTAGCAATTTCACCAGGTGACATGCTGCAAAGTATTCTTGGATGGACTTGTGGGGGAAAGTGACCAGCACTTTTACATCCAGACCACACGTGAACGTTTCACGTTGAACGAAACCCACATGACAACCCTCAGCTAAGGAAGACTGACAATTCTGAAATTCAGTTTCATTGAACATAAGTCTTTCCCCGTTAGAGTCTAGTAACCCTTGCAAAGCAACATGCCCCAAGTCATCAATGATGGACATCATGGTGGACATCATGTGCTGATCACCCATTTCTTCATTGCGGCGAATGAAAAGAACCTCTGTAAACTTTGCAAACAGCTCAGTAGTTCTCTCAGGCAATGACTTTTGATTCTTCCAAACAAGACACATCATCTGGGAAATGATTGGAACTTTGGACATTTCCCAGAGATGTTGATTGGTTTTCAGATATGAAACCAATGCCTCTCCCATGTCAGCATCATCATGAAGGTTTAATCTGATGTACTGATCTCTGTCTTGTGGATCGAAGCCAGTTGTCTCCACCTGGGCAAATTTTGGGTGACACCTGAGTACTGATTCCACCATGTGTGGTCGGGTGGTGACCAGCACAAAACTTTTTGTAAGGACTCTATTGTGTAAGATATCCTGAACCCTGTACATGCCCTCCTTAGATTGCAAAACATGAGATGGAATTTCATCTAATCCGTCCAACAGCAAAGCAATGCGTGATTCATGAGCAGAAATAAACCCTTTCACTACATGTTTCGTCAGTTTGGTGTCTTGAGCTAGAATTTGGTCAAATATGGCATCCAAGACACAACTAGATTGCTGCATTTGCCTCAGCTTTATCCAAAGCACAAGATCGAATCTACCATGTAAGGGTTTTGAACTTAGGGTGATGGAGGAGTTTGCAACCTTCACTAACAGGGTTGATTTACCTGTCCCGGCCCCACCAATAAGAAGAATCTTGATTTCCTTAACTTTTTCCTGATTGAACAAATCATCCAAGGAATTGAGAATGTCATATAGTGCTTCATCCAAGAATAATTTTCCTTCTGGTAATCTCACCGACCTCACTGATTTTGTTTTGCCTGGAATGTTCTTTTGCAGATGTAGAGGGATAAAGAATTCCTCAATACCCACATGACGTGACTGCAGTGTAGGGTGTGCAGGAATAGTCGTTGCAGTTTGCTTGTAGTTGTCGATAATTTCCTGTTGCAAATCCTCAAAGGTTCCCGGCCCCTGGAGTCCGGTGATTTCTAAAAGAAATCATAAAATTAGTATGAATAAACTATTTATTACATGAACATGATTCATAACAATTCTTTCAAGCTGCAATTCATCAAAACTGAACAATCTGCATGCCCAGTTTTCGACCTATTATTTTTCTTCTGTAAAAAGGTTTATTTTTTTTACCTATATTTCGTAACATATTCAATTGATTGATGTTTCCAATTACATGCAGTAAAATGTACACTGAGAAATTTTTGGACCTTAAATGTATGATTTCTTATTTCTTAGGCACACAATTTGTGCAACTTTAATGTATAAAAACTATTTGACATCCCTTTTTGATAAATTTGATTGAAAAGTGCACTGCTTTAAACACTTAAAATTTTCCATGCTTTTCCAAGCAACTGAGCGTGCTGTTGCTGTGATGTCATTTCAGAAAGACACTGTTCAGTTTAGGGGTTTTCTGTTCAATCAAGCACCCATTATTTGGTCATTGAAAACATTTGTAAGAAAGGTTTACTGACACGACTAGCCAAAGAAAAGAAAGTTTACTACCGCAAAATATCAAAAATTTTAGCAACTTGTTGTGCTGAAATAACTGTAACATTGAGGTTTCTGACCAGAATGACATCACAGTTTTGCTCATCAATATGGAAATTTGGATTAGCATAAACACACAAAAAGCACCAAAATACCCTTGAAAAAAAGCAAAAAAGAAAATGAGGTTAAATTGGACACAAAGGTGCATTTCCAAGGATTGCATTGAAACAAAAATCACATTACATGGGCCCTTTAATTTGACATCCCTGAGATCAAAATGCATGTATTGATAAACGCAGCTGCACAAGGTTGACATTGTGTGCAATAGCCAGTCTCTATTCACTCTATGATGAAGTCAATGCAGAAACTTTGATAAATTGATCACGCCACAAAAGGGGTGATGAAAGGACGAACTGTTGCTGGCGGTAAATCAAACAGCAAAAGAGCATTAATACTGTACTGTGCAGTGTTTCAAGGAATCAAGGTCACTTTCAAGTCTCATGTACAAGAAGTTTCATCTTAAGGGTGTGGACCCGCTGTTTAGTCCTCAGTGTCTTTCTCAACACCAGAACTACAAAAACAAGAACTACAAAAACAGCTAAATAAGTCATGGAACTCTGTTCAACAAATATGCTAAAAACAGTATACCACCCTCCCCCTGCCCAACCCCTCCCCACAAAAAATATGTCAACACTTGATTTAAGATATCAAACTACTTTATTGTATCAAAACAAGATTAAATTAATTTACCTGGTCCCTCCAACAGCTTGTTGTAATAAGTGATATTAACTCCCCCTGAACCAACAACGATAGGGTTCTGGCTACCACTGATCGTGCCGATGCTTCCTATGCTGGCTCCAGGTCTTTGTGGGTAATCTACAATCAAAAGCAAGAATTAAAATATCCTTCAATTCAATTCAATTAAATAATTTGGGAAAAATAGTGTGAGGACCCTGTCTCCACTTTTTGTAGCTTCACTGAATTTGTGACTTTTCTTTTGGCGATATTTCCAGACTTTTTTGTGTTCATGTTCAGGGGCCATAGTTTAGTTTATGCATGGTACCTCGTCTCTTCAATTTGCATTGTTCAAGGTTGCAGACCAGTAAATCGATCCGAAATTGCCTACGCCGGCCAAATCACAATTTGCATGCCCTCAAAATCTTCAGTATTTGAGCATGCTGTGGGCCATGAACTTGAGGGTTTGTAAAATATATATGGTTGGAAGCCGTGCACAGGACTGGGAGCTTGCAGTTCCGTTCAATTTGGATGAAATTGCAATGGAGTGTACCGATAGGCATCGTTTTTCAAAATGGTGATGGGCGTCAGGACTATTTTCAGGGGTGATCATCTTCGGATGGAAATTTCTCCTAAAAGTCATCAGTTGACACCCTCCCCCCCAAAAAAAAAAAAATTGAAAAGAAAATGAAAGATGATGAAATAAACTTTAATTTGATGTGTGTCTCGAACACCTTGGAAAGTTGTGAGTATTTTTCCCCAATTTCTGAAGTGGGAGCATTTACCATTGGGGTCTATGGAAGTTTATTTACTGGTCTGCAACCTATAATCACCCTTGCCAGCCCAGGTTGGACCAAATAGTTCATTGCAGGCATGCAACTGGGAAATCACCAAAAAGAGGAAATTCAAATTTTTCCCAGACTTTTTACAGTGTTTTTCTATTTTCAATGGCACACATGGGAAGTAAAAAAAGAGGAAATCAGCTGATCCGAGGAAAAGTTGCATGCCTGCTTCTGCTGCCATAGCGAACAAAATTACAACAATGTTTATTTCATATTTTTAGTTTTACCTGATGGAGGAAGCTGAAATTTTGTTTACATACATGTACATGTATATATTCCTCGTGTCCAAAATTACAAAGATCTTCGGTTTAGAAAAAGTAACTATGTCCTTGGACGTGTTTACAGAAAATAAATTGCAGATCCAGATTTCATCGGAAACATCCTTAGTACGAACATGTCATGTGAAGACATACTGTTGGCTCTCAGGTACATGTATGTGAAAAACACCATATTTAGGGGTTTTAAAAATATCATTTATAAGATGGAATTTGCATTGGTGTGATGTAAATCAATATTGTGTTTTTGCCCTTCACAGACGTCAGGCGCGGATCCAGGATTTTTTTAGATGGGGGGGCACAACTTTGGAGAATTTGCTCCGAGAACTAATACGAGCGTGAAGCTCCTGAAAATTTGGGATTCTAGATGCTCTGTGGTGCAATCTGAGGCCATTCCCGGCCCCTTTACCCCTGAATTGTTTGAGCAAAAGCTTTTAAGATTTTAAGAAGTTACTGTGTACTTCAAAATTGTAAACCATGTATTTTCGTATTCATATTTCTTGCACTGTATTTTGGAAAAAGAATCCAATTGACATAGTTTGTAAACTGTTGCAACAATGCGTTAAGGCATTTGCTCCGAGGACTAATGAGAGCGCAGAGCACAAATGCCTTACGGTGTGGGGTCAGGGGCCCGGTAATAAAGGGCCCCGGGAAATTCTGGATTCAAGATTCTCTGTGGTGCAAATCTGAGGCAATTCCTGGCCCCCTTTTCCCCTATAGCCCTGGGTTAAGTGTAAAATGTTTTAAGATACTTCGGATTTTTTTCATTTTCATTTTGGTTTGCGGTAACACATGTAACATGTTAACACATACTCTTGTATTTATAGCCTTTTAAGTTTCTTCTGTTCTTCACTTGATAACCATATATTTTCGTCTGCATATTTATTTTCGAGCATTTGATTTATGAAAAGGAATTGGATAGGCTTATAGTTTGTAAACTGTTGAAAGGATGGGAATAGGGGCTTCTGCCCGAGGACTAATGTGAGTGCGGAGGGCAAATGTCTTAAGGCGTGGGTCCGGGGCCGGCTTGAGGGCACCGGAAATTTTTGGATTTTAGATGCTCTGTTGTTTCAAACACACTGTTGATTTTAAAAGTCTTTTAAGTTTCTTCTGTTCTTCACTTGATAACCATGGATTTTTGTCTGTATAATTGTTTTCATGCAATTTATTTTTGAAAAGGAATAATTGTATAGACTTAGTTTGTAAACTGTTTAAGGATGCTTTCTAATGTTTTGTTTCAAGTTTAAATTGTTAGTTTTAGAACAAACCGCTTGAACATGTACATGTACATTGAGTTCAAGTTAAAAATTTGTGTAATTTAATCAAACTACCAGTAAAACAGAGGAGTAATTAGGCCTCCATGCACATTGTAACTTCACAGATCTCAATGAAATGTCCCATTCAATCCCGAGAGCCCCCCCCCCCCTCCCCCTGGGCTGACAGGGGGCTGGTCTGCAGTGGGGTCTCCCTTGTCTTACATGTCTTAGGGACGCTGCTATGCTATATATTGTGCCTAATAGCGTCAATGCAAAGGAGGGAGGGGAAGGATGCTGTCAGGGAACCGATATCAGGGCCAGGGGAGTCATAACATGCAGGGTTTACAGACAAATGTTTGTGTCTCACCCGGTCTTGGCTGTAGTTGCGGGGGTGGTTGTTGTGTTGGTTCCTGCTGGGAAGGCTGTCTGCTGCCGGACTGAGTCGTTTGTTGATCATCCCTCACTCTATCAGCCAGTACTTGTTGGGTCGCAGCTGTGCTTGGACCAGGGTTAGTTTGTGTCTCACCCGGTCTTGGCAGTAGTTGTGGCGGTGTTTGTTGCATTGGTTCCTGCTGGGAAGGCTGTTCATAACTTGACTGAGTTTTTTGTTGATCATCTGGTAGTTGTTGGGTCAGAGCTGCCTGACTGTCTATTACTGTGGTTACGGTATTAAAGAGCAACCCACAAACCAAATTTGAAGTTCCTAAGTTAAGTATTTCTCAAGCATTCATGCTGACAATACAGCAATTAGTGACCTTGACCTAGCTGTCAGCCCCAAAAGCAACAGGCCTCTTAAGACTATCAAGAACAACGGACAACCCACAAACCAAAGTTAAAGCTCCTACGTAATTATTCTCAAGTTATCATGTTGACAAGATTTCTATTCTATTGATTAAGCAATAGTGACCTTGACCTTTGACCTGTCAGCCCCAAAAGCAATAGGCTTCTTTAGACTACCAGGAACAACCTCCAAACCAAATTTCAAGTTCCTTAAGTAAAGTATTTCTCAAGTTAACTTGTTGACAAGATTTCTTTGTTTTAGCAATAGTGACCTTGCCCTTTGACCAGTCGGCCCCAAAATTAATAGGCCTGTTAAGACTATCCAGAACAATCCACAAACCAAATGTCAGGTTCCTAAGTAAAGTATTTCTCAAGTAATCGCGCTTAACAAGAGTTAACCTAACGTACCATGCACACACACACACGCACTAGCACGTTTGTTTATGGTATAAATTGAGGATTTTCTTTTGTTCCTCTTCCCTTTTCCTTAGTTTGTACCTTAGCTTTTTCGCAACAGCTCTCATCGGTTTTGTACATGTACACATTTTCCAACCGAGGAGTACTCGATGGAGTTTGCAGAAACTTAGACAGACCAGCAGCCGATTTCACAAAATCTTACGTAACATTTGGCGCAACTCTGCTTGAGCCAAAATTGATTGCGTAAGTTGCGCATTTCACTTATGACACATTTCACGAAAGTTGCATAGTGCGTAAGTCCGCAAGTTGCACAATAAATTATGAGGCAAGTTGCACCATCATTTTAGGCGGCCTAAGTTGTGGCATAGCAACTGAAATGACATATTTTACCAGCAAATCAGGACTGTCACAGAGCTCGTTATTGCGCAACTCATCAAGGTTGATACCAGTGGCGGATCCAGAGAGGTTCGTGCCGGGGGGGCGCAACGGCTCATTCGAGTGAAAAATGGCCTTATTTAAAAAAAAATTTGGTCACTGACGGGGGGCGCACGCCCCCGTAGCACCCCCCTGGATCCGCCAATGGATACAAGAGGGACAAAATAATTTTCAAAATGGCGGGCTGAGGTGATCCAATGACTGTTTCCCAAACAAAAAAATTCACACACAAACAGCCGTCGTAAATGCTGCTTTTATCCTCGTCCAAGATGCTTAAATTATTTAAAGCATTGTGCAGCTGCGCCAAAATTTGTGAAATCGATCCTAAGTTTATTGTGCAACTTATTAACAACTTTGTTGCGTAAGTCTTACTCATGGCACAAGCTGCGCACTTTTTTTTTATGAAATCGGCTGCTGCCCACTGTCATGGCGCAACCAACAAAGGGTCTATAAGTAAAACCAAAATTCAAGATTATTTGAAATGCTATACAACAGACATTTTTTTGGATAAGAAACATTCAATTTACATACCTACATTTGTATTTTTCTTAAATTATGGCAGAGTTTTTGCTTTACCGTCTTTGAGTCCGATCTCATGAATGCCTGTTGCCTTGACGTCGCCCTCACTGAACAGCCTCTCAGCCTCCATATCCAACTTGGGTGTGGACTCAGCTAGATACACGTCTACAATGTAGTCTAGTGCAGGGGTGAGATTGTTGGGAAATGAAAAATCCACAAAATAATCAGTAAATAAATGCAATGTGGATCTGCAAACATTTTAACTCATTTGCATACGTGTCCTGAATGACTTCAAATTAGCTTCAGATTCACGTTTACATTCAAATGCGTGATGCAATCAAACTAAATGAGTCGTTTGTTGGCAATTATGATTTTAAGATACAGCCCAAAATAGGCCAGTAGGGGTGAAAATTTCAAAATTGACTTTTTTGTAAAATCGGAATGTCTTCTTCCAAGTCAACTTTTTCCCCCAAGACAATCTCACGATAAAGTATTTAATATGTGACATTTTTGCTAATAAAGTTCAATAAGCTGAAAACAAAGCATGTTTATTGCTGTGTAATAAACACTTCTATTTTGAATCGTTGATTTCTCGGTTTGATTTCTCTGTTCTCTTCTTTCTGATCTGCCTGTGTTCTAAGTCCCATAACTTCTGAACGGAAGGTCGTATTCACATGGGGTTTTCAGCAAATATAAACTGAAATACAGCTCTATTCAGAAATGTAAAAAAAAAAACCACAAAATTCGATAAGGGCCAACAAATGACTCTTTTTAGCATGATCGCATCACATGATTGTGCATTTGGCCTGAAGACTGCTGACCCACCTGCGACCATGTTCTCGTGTTTCTTGTCAATCTTGAGGATTTCTTGGAAAGTTGTAACAGCTGCCTCATAATCCTCCAGGCCCTGCTGAGCCTTGCCAAGGTGCACCAATGCCTTGACGTTGTTTGGTTCCAACTGCAAGGCAGTCCGGCAGTCCTCCATTGCCTCTGTAAACTTTTCCAATTTGTTGTAAGCCTGGGGGGGGGGGAATAAGTGAAAAGAGGGGATTCAAATTTGCCACATAGTGATCAACGAAGCGTTGTGTGTCTCAACAGGATAACAGGTGTGTCGCCTGGGATTAATCGTCTGCCTTATGTGCAATACTACCAAAACATACATGTAAGATGAGTAATTGGCCCCCCTCCCAAAATGATATATTTTCCTTTCTTTTTATTCCCTTTATGTGAAAACTTTTCAGGAAATAAATTAAAACGTTGCGTATCTCTCTCAAAAGCCATCAGCAATGTGCAAATAGTGCACAGTACTATATACTTAATCCCTTTCCCCTTTTCAGAAAATCAAGCCCTCTTGGCCCCTCCCCCTACTCCTCCAAAATGGTTATGGACCCCCCCCCCCCTTGAGAATGGTTGCATGTGCAGTCTACAAAAATGGCTGTTTACTTCATGAACCCTACGTTGCATATAAGTACAGCACGTTACAAATTATCTCATATACACCACAATGCCTATATGACGTGGGCGTAAAGGGTGCATGTGCCTCGCAACAGAGTACTGCAGCTTTTCAATATCATATCTGGCACGAGCGAGTTAAAAACCTTGCTCTTTTTGACTTTCAAAACAATTGTTGACTGCTGTGATGTGGGATATGTCATGTTTAGCACCCTCTGCTTTACCTGCAGGTGCTATGCCCCCCTCTGCATGGTGTCATATCCCACATCACAGCTGTCAACAATTGTTCATTTGTCTACCTTTGGGAGAGTGTGTCATAGAGGTTAGGGTAGAGTTTTAATGATTCAAGTCAATGACTCGACTCGAGTCTGACTTGAGTCTCAATTTTTGGTGACTTGACTCAACTCAAGTAAAAGCAAATGACTCGACTCGACTTGAGTCACTGCGAGCAAATGACTCAACTCGACTCGAGTCCTTCATTAGAAAAACTCGACTCGACTCGAGGAAGGCTAATAAGACTCGAGTCCCAAAAATGTAAGCAAAATTTTGCAAAAAATATCGAATTGACTCACGCTAAATACTTCACTCGGCTCGACCCGACTCGACTACACACTGTGACTCGACTCAACCTTACTGACCTAATGACTCGACTCGAGTCACTTCATTAAAATGACTCGACTTGACTTGAGTCACAAAAATGAGTGACTCGTTTCAACTCTGGGTTGGGTTATGTGTCTCATGATGAGAGGGTCCAAATCCAGCTGCTAGAAATATGGTGTGTCCTTGGGCAAGCCACTTCACCTCCACTTGCCTCTCTCCACCCAGGAGTACTCATGTAAATGGGTAAGGGTATTAATTGGGGAGCAACCTACAATGGACTGATCCAGGGGGAATAGAAATATTCTCAGCCATTTCATGAATACAGAGATAAACGCCAGCCTGATGGGCCATCTTGGCTGGTAACAGACTTGACTTGACTTGTTTACCTTTGCCCTGTTGGTGTACAGCACCACAAAGTCTTTCAGACGCTCAAGGCCCAGCGTGTAGAGCTCAACAGCTTGTGTGTAATCGCCCTGATGAAATGCTTGGTTCCCCTGATCTTTCAGTACCGTCGCCTCTGCTTTACGCTTCTCTCTGCGCTCATTGGCGTCTGCTTCCAGGGCCCTCTTGACATTATCTGAAAATAAAGTTAATCGCACGTAACATAAAAGGATAGAGTTTACTACAGTCATCCCCCATTAACCCTAAGGTAAAAAAAAATTCTCCGGTTTCTGGTATGGAGTTTGCCCCAAAAGTTGTGCGGCGATGAAGGTGTTTTTTTTTTACCCCACTTTTTTTTTCTTCAAATGTTGGATGATATGTTGCAGATGACACTTCGATCCCCTTAAAAATCACAAAAATATCGTTTATGTGGAGCTTGAGGTGACCTCAGTAAGGCCATAAGGCTCGAGAAGTCTGCACCCACTTACAATCTCGACCGAAACGAGCATTCTTCTGGAAATTTGGATAGTCAAGACAAACATCAGGGAAAACGGTAATGTCAGACCATACAGCGACATCGACATTGTGCATGAGCTGCCAGGCTGGTCATTAGTCTGCTCCCTTACATATTGCGATAATTAAAATGCATTTTCAGATTCCCCGAGATACACGACCATTGCTCCCTCACTCTGGCTTCCAGACACACAATAACAAAATTACAACACCGTGTGCA
Source organism: Patiria miniata (assembly GCF_015706575.1). Classification (NCBI taxonomy): domain Eukaryota; kingdom Metazoa; phylum Echinodermata; class Asteroidea; order Valvatida; family Asterinidae; genus Patiria; species Patiria miniata. Next base: position 5,813,757 of record NW_024037064.1, on the reverse strand, counting down.
ACATTTTGCAGAAAATTGAGGCTTTATGACAAAAATGTGTGGCTGATTTTGCAGGATGCACTGCGTCAAGGTCTTGGACTGGACCTTGTGTTGTTTATGCTCAGCCATACATATTTAGGCCTTCATTATACATGTACTAATCCTCCGCACTGCTCCAGGATGCCTCTGGCTCTGCCTCAACAAATTGACAGTGATTGCTGGAAGATTTTGCAGGATTGAGGCAGTGCCGGTCACCCCTCCAAGGATCACATAAATAGCAGAGCATTTTGCAGGATTGAGGCTGTATGCAATTTTTACAAGGCAGTTGGAGGATTTTCCCGGACTGAGGGTGCATCCTCGCAAAAACGCCTAGGAAGTTAGGATTAATACAAATACTGCTGATACAAATGCTGGTTATGGGCAATGGAATGTAATGTCAGTATTTCAAACAGAGCTTTTAAGGGCTCAGTGAATAAACCTGACAATGTATTTTTAAAATGTTCTACATGGTCATGGTCAAGGAGATAAGACGGAGTTTGGGATCATTTCTCTAAATTGTTATTTAGGTATAATGGTCAATTGGCTTTGTCACTGATATACCTTTCATAATGGTGAAATTGCCCTTAAAGCAAACCAAAAACCTTCGTCCCAACTGTGCATTTACATGTCTGTGTACAGTGAATACAGTGAATACAGTGAAGTGGAGTAACTTTAATAATTACACTTACGTAATGTCATAACGAACATTTTGGCCTAGTTCGGCTGAGTTTGTATTAACGATCAGTACACTGTACAACAGCACACACAGTAGTCTTGGCCCAAGACACTATTGATCAACAGTGGATGATGCATACACTTTAATGGCACAACAATTAGACCGGCAGGCCTAAAGTTGCACTCATGTCTTATCCATTTTGTTTCAGTGGTTTTAACTTTTTCTTTAGTTTTTTCCCCAGGCTTTCCTAGGGAAACAATCAGCGACTGGAAAAAAGGTTCAATGGCTCGCCCAATGGTTGTAAACGTACGCCCTGGCATACATGTATGTGCGGTGATCAATCACCATCACTTTATAGGGAACCAATCAGCGATCGCAAAAAAGGTTTCATGGCTCACATGACGGTTGTGGACATTCGCGCTATAGATACGTGCGGTGATCAAGCATGGAGCTATAAAAATGACTGTGATTGATCAAATTTATACAGACAGTCTTATTTACATAAACTGGCCACGCCCCATTGCTACAAAATGACCAAGATATTAGTGAGAGAAAGTACAAAATCAACTATGCAAGGGCGCTACACAACAATGCAACTATCGCTCTTGATCACTGACGTCTTGGGCCGAGACTATACACACAGGGGTTTGGCATTGGAATAATAGACTTTTTCTAACTAGACCAAATCTCGGGGGTGGCCCCGGGCGACATGGTAGTAAAAATAAGCCACGTTTCTCACTTGAAATTTTCATCCCTGTGCCATCCCCCAGCCACCCCCGAGATCGCTCATCCCCGGGGCGAGCTCACCCCTGCTCGGGACAGGGTTGAAAAATCTTATCCCCAGGGCGAGACACTTTCCCCCTGGCGAAAACTGTAGTGTGAAACGAGTAGGGGTGAAAACGCCCAAGGGCGAGCATCAGAGGGTTGAAAAGACTGTAAAGTCTGATGTTATTGCAACAGTTCATCTGAAAATACGGTTAATTGCAAACAATGTGTGTTTTGGGGTGGCTTTTGGACCAAAGCAAATCCAACCGTACCATTCAACAACCAACGGCTCGATCAATCGTAATCATACTGGAAAAAATACTTGTAAAAAATCCAATAAAAATGTCGGGAAGTTTACCAGATATTTTGACATGGAAATACACACGGGGTTTTATTCCTTTCTTTCCTAATGTATTAAATAATATTGGATGAGTACTAATAAGTAAGAATAGTGAATTATGCTCTGTGAAGAGGCATACAAATCAGAAGAACGTAAAATATGGCTAAATAGGTCAGTTAACAGAGCACTGGAACGGTGATTCAGAGGTTTTCTGTTCAAATCTCACTCTAGTCAATTTCTTGACTAATCTGCTTAAAAATGCAAAGACAAAGAGATACGACTTTTCTCGTCACTGTTGCTCGGCAACAAGCTGTCAAAAAAGAAATTCTGATTCTTATTGAATCCTCTGTCTCGATCAAACTTAGAAATATGCTGACTCACGGGGATGGGTAGCGGGAATGTCTTCCACTGCTGGTGAAGATGCCTCTTCTAAAATTATGAAGAAAAAAAGTAAAACAGATTAGTCTCCAATCCAGCCACTGTCAACTTTGGAAACCAGTTACAGTCTTTATTTTGCAAATCATTTTAGTTGAATGAAAGAACTGATGGAATTGAAATATAACAGCATGGCTGATCATCAAAATAAATAGTACTAATTGTATTTCTAAAAAAAGAGAAAAACTATATAGACCATTTGCAAGGTGCGCCATGACAGTGGACAGGTTTTATTTAAATTTAGTTACAACTAGAGGTTGTAGGAACAACCACACAGTGTTGGGCCATGGATTACCGAAAACTTTGCCACACACATCAACTCAAAATATGCATGTTTTTTCCATGTTTGACTTTTTCAACATGCCGCCAGAGGGCGCTCTAACATTTGATGACGTCACCTGTAAAATGCTTGTACAGTACTGCCTAGACAGACACTCACATCGTTGAAAGCAAGTTCCCATCTTCTGCCGATTTCAAATAATAAGACACTTCCCGTTTCGACCGGAAGGAAGGGTCACGTGATTTTGCACTTAATACCAAAAATGAAGACCCTGCAATATTGCATCGATTGCCATAATAAACAAAATCATATTTGTAGAAGTTGATTTTATATTGATTTTCAAAGATTAAATCTAGAAATCTTTGATTGCTTGTAATATGATACTTGATGACGTCATTGTGACGTCATTACCAGAAAGTTCAAGAGCTATTTTAACTGTGCTATATATAGCCAAATCTTGATTATATCTATCACGGTTGATTTTTTAGCAATTTTTGAAGGTTTAAAGGTCTTTTTATTGTAACTTCCGATCTGATGACGTAATCATTTTTTTTTTGCGCACAGATCTTGTCTGCATTAAGGTCATCATGTACATGAATTTTTAAGCGAATACTGCAAACTTCGCCACAGACATCAAGTGAAAATGCGTTTTTCACGCTTTTTAACCTGCCGCTAGAGGGCACTCTAACTCTTAATGGCGTCACCCATTATTTTTTTTGAAAGGTTATTCCAGGCAGACACCAACACCATTGAAAGCAAGTTCATATCTTTTTCCACTTTCAAATTATTAGCCACTTCCTGTTTCGACCGGAAGGAAGGGTCACGCAATTTTACATGCACAGGATAAAAGGAAGAGCATGTATTATCATGTCGATCCCTGCAAAACTCTAGTTCCGGTCTCTCACGGTTGATTTTATATTGAATTCCAAAGATCAAATTTATTATATTTTGAAGTGACGTCACGTGACCCACGATGACGTCATGATGACTTAATTACAAAAAAATACATCTGCAGTGGGTTGTGCATTCGTGAATTGACAATTAATAAATACCTTGGAGAGTTGATTGTTTCTGATTGGTCGAGACTCGATCAAGTGGCCGGTCATTAACGGTGATAATGGACCGGCTTCAAAGATCAAGCGAATAAATGGCCCCTGAACCAGCATTGATCAAGCCCCGTTCAACCCTATGCAAGCCAATGATTGGTCAAAATATAGTAACAGTCCTGCGGTAGCTTTTAACAATAGAGCACTGCACATGCTCTCAACCCCCATCGCGTGAGACTGACGCGCGAGTACGCAACACAGTTGCTAGGGATGCGTGCCTGCGTGCGCGTAAGGAAGTTTTGAAACGACATCGTACAGCAGTGCAGTATATACTGAGGATGTTTACGACGAAAGCGTAGATCTACAATTTATTTTCTTTGAAACACTTCACCCACCGACATATTTACCTTTCCTAAACCAAGCATCTTTGTAATTCGGGACACAAGGAATGTGTAAACGAGATTTCAGCTTCCTCCATCAGGTAAAGATATGAAAACATTGTTGTAATTTGTTTCGCTACGGCAGCAGTTTCTGTTGAGTTTACATCGTTATAGCTGTTAAGCTAAAATATGGCCCATGAACATAACTACAAAAAAGTCTGGAAATATCGTCGGAAAAAAGTCACAAAATTGGAGCATTTTACTGTTTATTTCGTTATAAAGGTATTTATTAATGGGAATAACAGTGTGAGGATCCGGTCTTCACTGCGTGATAATGATCGGGTGTGGGGGTGACTGCTGTTAATGGACCTCGACTTTGTCTCGGTCCATTAACAGCGGTCACCCCCACACCCGGTATTATCACGCAGTGAAGACCGGCTCCTCACACTGTTATTCCCTTATTGAAGTTCATATCACTTTTCATTTTCCCAAACAGTTCGGGAGAAGAAATGTGTCTTGAAGAATAATAAAAACAAGAATATTGAATTCTTACAAAAACAATAGGTTTTAGGCTAAAGCCCAACACCTAACTAGTGCAGTGCCCGTCTAAAATGTGTATGTTCGGGAAGCGCAAATTGCTTTGCCGGAAGTTGTTTGGGCGAGTGGTTCTCAAAATAGCTGCAAAAAATAGTGCAGATATTTACCCTTACTGGACAATGGTATCACTCTGCAAAAAGGTTGATCAGTCAACCGTCTACAATGGTCGCTCAGTCGACTGCAAAAATAATGTGCCCGTGCAGCCACCACGTACGTGTACATAATTATGGAAACATATGGTTTGCAATGCTATTCACCCATACTGGACAATGGTATCGCCCTACAATGCACGTGCGCGTGCCCGTCCTTTTTCCTTTGTTACTTTGTTACACTTCCTAAGATTCAGCCCCTTTACTTGCATGCCCCCTCTCTTACCCTCTTATACCCACCTCTTTTCTTTTTTTCACTGAATCCGTTCTCCATGCTCGTCTGGCTGCCCTCCGCTCATTTTGTTCTGTTTTTGCCCTTTTGGCTATTTGTTGTATTCGGTTATTCGTTCTTTTGTCATTTAATTGTTTACATTTTGTGCCGTTTTGATTGCTTGTTGCTGTTCTGTTGAGGTCGAATAAATAATAATAATAATAATAATAATAATTGAGCATGCGCGTTTTAGCTATACATGACGTAAACAATTGAAAAGAATGGCAGTGCGTGGTGTTATGTTCTAAGCTATATATACTGCCACGTTAGGCCTCAGAAAATACTGCTTTTTTGCAGCTTTTTCGAGAACCGCTCGTCCAAACTACTTCAAACTTGACACTGCACATTCTGTTGTCCCGAGCAATACACCCGCCAATTTTCAACTTCATACGGCGCCAGGTTCTGGAGATAATCGACGGACAGACAGACAGACAGACAGACACAGACACACACACACACACAGATTCCTGGAATTATAGTAGAGATACAAGCACAACATACCTGATCAAGTGAATCCATTGATCTCCATTAGTAAGACTGGATAGGACATGCGTACACTTGCGCGCAGAGAAGATTTGGAAAACGTGGACACAAACAGCTGGGTAGTACAGTGCGGGTTTAATGTTTGCGACTGCGCTTGCGTGACTTGGGCGTGCTGTGCATGGTCTGTGTGGGACGAACGCATTTCAAACCCTCACCTATGACTACGCGTGCGTGCACAAGATGGAGGGCGCTGTGTCCTATCCAGTCTTACTAAATGGAGATCAATGAGTGTATCACACAGAAACACAGCCTTGCCTACTGTCATGGCGCACCATGCAAAGGGTCTGTTAGGCTTTATAACTTACCTGCAACTTGGGCCTTCCCATCGTCCACATTTGTTTCTGAAAGTGAAATAATAAAGGCACTTGCATTACGGTCTTTCCTCGCTAAATGTTACACTGGGACATCGAGCATGATTTCAATTTTGTTTAATCGATGAAGATCCTTTCTAACAAATGAGAATAGTATTAGACTGGATAGGACACGCGTACACTTGCGCGCAGAAAAGATTAGGAAAACGCAGAGACAAACAGCTGGGTAGTACAGTGCGGGTTTAATGTTTGCGACTGCGCATGCGTGACATGGGCGTGCTGCATAGTCTGTGTGTGACAAACGCATTTCAAACTTTAAAACCTCACTGATGACTACGCGTGCGTGCACATTAAGATTGAGGGTGCTCACGTGTGTTTCAGCCCCATAAACCGTGCGTGCATTTAGTTGTCTTCTCACGCATGCGCAATGGTTTCCTCCGCGTCGTCGGCTTGCAAACAGCGGTTGCAGACGACGCACTGAACGATTGTTTGTTTTCATGTCTTAAAATGTATCCTTCTCAAACGTACTTAGAAGATGATTCAAACCAAAAATTATCAGTAGACCAAGTGAACAAAGATATAAATTGTCTCTACAGTGTGGTAACGGTGCTAAAAACCTTTTCAAATATATAAAAAAAGCAATAATTATGGACAAAAAACGTACAAAATGAAAAGGAAAAACATCGTTCGCTTTTCAGTTTGGTTTACACATTTGGCCAATTTGCCGGGTTTACCTCAGATCAGCCGTAGTACCATCGGAAAGGATGATAGATTATATTCATTTTACAGGTGATTTGATGTAAGAAGGAAACCTGTAGCTTATAAAAATCGTCATTGTTCGAGTTAACCCATTTTGAAAGCGTCGTGCACAAATACACTGGTCCCAGTGCCCTCTATGATCGTACTTAACTGCATTTCAGGGCCGGGAACCAGTCAGTTGTCAATTGTTTCAGTTAAATGTATACATTTCCAACGCGTCAAAAGATTACAAACGGAGCTGCGCGTGGCGCGTGGCTCGCCATATGTTTACGGGCCAGATTCCAGGGTCTGTGTACAGGTACGTGCACACTAACGTTACATTCAACGAAAAAAAACGTATAACGTGAGACCTTACTTTTCTCATTGAAACGGTTTCCGACTTAAATGATATTTATACATCGTACTTTCCGTGGCATCCTTTACCATTTTACAGTGAAGACAAGTTTACAATTACTCGGCAAAACTGAAAAATTATCCCCTAAACTGTCGCCTGTTTTGAATTTGTGACCCAATACTTTCGTACTACACGACACGGAAAAACAAAAAAAATGCATCAAATACTCTCTGTTTTTTGCGCTAAGGTTTGCAAAAGTGACTTTGATTGCCTAAAATTCCTGTCCACGTGGAAAGAAAAATTTATCAAAGTATTTCGAGCGTGATGTTGACCGATACTTCAGTGGGTCAAACTGCGACTGCAAACATCCATGTTTGCTGATTATCAGTATTTCATATTTTGAGTGCGCATGCGCGCAAACTAAATGAGCGGCTGAAACATACGTGCGCTGTGTCGTATCCAGTCTTACTAATGGAGATCACTGAGTGTATCACACAGAAACACAGCCTTGCCTACTGTCATGACGCACCATGCAAAGGGTCTGTTAGGCTCTATAACTTACCTGCAACTTGGGGCTTCCCATCGTCCACATTTGTTTCTGAAAATGAAATAATAAAGCTACTTGTATTACGTCTTTCCTCGCTAAATGTTACACTGGGACATCGAGCATGATTTCAATTTTGTGATGAAGATCCTTTCTAACAAATGAGAATAGTATTAGGGCCCAGTAAACCCAAGTCCATCTTGTGCTCAACTGTTTAATCGTCTGAAGAACTTGACATGAGGAAATACTGAAATCTTTTTTGACATAACGTTTGTTACACAGATAGACTTTGATTATCATTTTTTTTTAAATGGAAGTCCAAGAATCATTCTGTTACCAACTGACGCATGCGCATTATGGCCACTGACTAAACCTGGTTGCAGAATAGTACCGGTAGCTGCGGGCAGGGTAAGGGCAGTTGCTTTGAGAATTAGCTGGTGCAAAACTCTTGCCATCAATGGGGGGCTACTGGAGCAGTATTGCGCTAGGAATGATACATGTATGTAAACGATGCGATGTTTGCTCCGATTCCAATTAAATGAGTAAGTGAGACACCTCGGAATGATATACAATGCGATGGTTGCTCTGGTTCAAAGTGAGTGAGATTCTCGCTGATCATCAATTATTCATTGATGATATTTGTCCAAGTAAAGTGGTTTGTGTGATGACATACAATAGCTGGATGCTGTGAGGGAGTTGAGGTTTCAAGATTTTGTCGAGCATACAAAGACCTATTGTAAAGCATTAGATTTAGATTTCAAATTGGCTGATGGTTGTCCAACTTCAACGAACCTCTTTGAGCGAATCTACTCCGACGATTTCCCATTGTTGGTCAGACTAGGACCACGCTCCAACACAGGCAAACTTCCTGCAGAAAAATAAAAAGGAAACCAATTGTTATACTCATTTAATTATAGCACATCCATACGTACCAATTCGAATTAAATGGTAGATTAAAAACATTGCCTTATGCCTGTACATTGGAACCGTCTGTAATTATCAACCTCCATCTCACTGCCGTTGTAGGTGGTCTGTATTCTGTCAACTATCAGTACTGATATCGGTCCACGTATCCACCCACAATAAACATAATTTAAAAATCATATCGCTAAAAATCATACTTAATTTGGACCAGCCAGACAAAAAGTAAACAAACAAAACACTTCAAACCATCCCTTTGACACTCTTCACATCCAGTAATTACACTTAATTACCTGCATGGAGCCAACTTTAAGAGTCCGTTGATAAAAATATCCTTTTTTTTATCTTCCCTTTAAGAAATAAAATGGACCGATTCCAGGGCAGTTGTTTGATAAGTTACTAGTCTAAATAAGGCAAGCATATGACTGTAAAGCAATCGTATCAGTCAGAGCCTAGCCATGACCAATTTCCCCACCTAACGTTCCTGTACCATTAAGTGTGTGTACAAATGGGCCACCAATAGCTAGCCGCTCATGGCATGCATGCCTCTGTGACTCGTATCTTGGCCTTGCAAGCTCAAAATCTTTGAGGAAACTTTTTGTAGTTTCATTATCTGTAATTTTGTGTGTAATGTGTCAGTTTTCTTCAAAATTGAAAGACGCCCAGAATAAATACACTAAGAAATAAACAAAGATTTTATCTTTGAACCAAATTCAAACAAAAAGGCCAAATGCACTGTGCAGTAATGCCCCGCCCCATCACTATGCACACATATTATTTAGCAGTATGATTTTAGTCTATTAAAAGGCCAACATCATGCAAGATTTAGTAGGCCCAAATAATTTCTAGATGCACATGCATAGCTAGGTACACAGCTTTAACATTTTCCTGGGCTCTGTTGTTATGACTGCTACAAACATGTAAATGGTAAATCTTTCTTGAAGTTTGTTTGTCAGATTTAGATGGTCTCTCTGTATGACCTTAACAACCTTGTTTCCATGGGTACGATCTTACTTAGTTCCTATCGTGCCTTGTGCGATCTTTACCCCTGGAATTGTGTAATCTAAATGTGCCAAATAGTGGCACATTTAAATTTGGACTGCAGTCAAGTATCTAACGCACGATGCGGTGGTTAACATTTGGGATTTATTTTAATTTGACGTACCTACATGTACATGTACGTCGTCCCTTTACAACACAAGATACAGATTTTCTGAGGCTAAAACCGAGACTTCCTTTATCCATCATTCAGGCATCCCGCAGTTTAAAAAAATGTTCGTACGTGACGTGACGTGCAGGAGATAATGCACAAGCGCTTACAGGGCGTGCAGTTTTTTAAATATACACACGCAGTACGCTCTGAATAGCCGGTTAACGCTGTTTATGTATTCCTCATGGCCAGGGATAAGCCAAGGAACGCACACACGCCCATGGAGTCAAGGCTGTGACCTAAACAACTAGCCAGTAAAATAAAAAACTAGGACAAAATTAGGACAAAATGTGGGGACAATATTGCGTTAAAACAAAACCCATTTATTACAATTACTATTTTTGAAAGTAACATTGCAATATGGAGTCAGACAAAATCACACCATTCCACTCAATGACGTTGTGTTTAACAATAGTTAGTCCATGTACGGTAACGGTAGTACAATGTATGTTTGTTTTTCCCAAACTTTGGTAATCTTCGGCAGTTACTTTATTACAGAAAGGAACTCAGGGTGAGTAAAAAAATGCATCCCAAATGGCAGGACCAATTCTTGAATGAAGTTTTGCCTGTAGCACTTTCAAAATCTAGGATACGAAAGCCCAATTCATAAGCTTTCTTTTAGTACAAGAATCATTCATATCACTCATTTACTTTTCAGTTATGGAATTTTGAACATAAACATTGTTATAAAAGTTCTGTTCATGGATCACAAAAAAGTGTTCTTTCAGCAAAAGGAAAACAATTCTCATAGGAATGCATGGGAATTGTTTTTGTTTTGCTGAAAGAACATGATGTAAGTTCTTGTACACATTATTGAGTACAGTTGAATGAATTATATGTGATCGATCTGAACGTACGTGTAACTTCAAGTAGGGCCAAGACAATTCAATCAATCAGAACAGAAGCCGTTGTGATTTTTCACTAGATGTTTTAAAGTACATACATGTATATTTCAATATCAAAAAAACGATCAGGCTATCTAAATTGCCTGATCACTTCTCTGTATTGAAAATAATAAAATATTTAGTGCCATTTTGTTCAATATCTTACAGCATTATGTACTGTGAACATGTCTGCATGTGTCCATATTTACCCCCCCCCCCTATTTACCCCCCCCCCACCCCTCGCTTTAAAGATATTCCAAACAACTTCCATGTTGTAAAAGAAAAATAACCACACCTGCATACATGAAGTACATCCCCAAGGCAATATATGTAACCTTAACAATGATAATACCTGTTAAATTCTTAGGGAGGGGGAGGGAGGGGTGGGGGTGGGGGCGGGGTTGGGGGCAGAGGGGGAGGTGGAGAAGGAAGAGGGGTGGTGGGGGAGGGGGGGCTGTGAGACAGCTGCTGGTGTAAATTTTGGCAGGTTCACCTGCAAATTGATATCTATTTGGGCAAATACATGTACATACAGCAATCAGAATCTGAATTAGGTGGCAAGGGAAGGGGCTGGGCCTAGCTGGGTGGGGATGACTGGACATCAATTACTAATGATGCACTTCAATCAGAGGACAATGGATAGGGCTATTATTATTCACACTAGCTTGCAAACACATGATGTTTGCCGACGTGACAATAATTTTCCGACAAACCCAAGTTATTGTTGGGTGGTCACACCCCACCCTCAACCCCAAGCAATGCCCCAGGGGTGGGGGGAAGGGGAGGCTGTGAAAAGGAAGCTGTGTAATTTCTAAAGTTTTCACCTGCAAATTATTTAGTTTATATATTTGTTTCGTTATACAATCAACATGCCAGATCTAAATTTGGTGGCAAAGGGGGAATGGGCGAGGCCTAGCTGGGTGTGTGGGGGGACTATACAACTTACTATTCATCCACTACTCTAACAATGATACATAGTGTGATTCTGTTTGTAAAAATGTTTTAGATTCAGGAATAATTCCAATTACACAAGTTATTACTCAAAACAAATAGCAAAACTGAAAATACACCTTTTAAGGTTTTTTGTGAAAATTACCATTTTTGGAGCACCACTGCTCAAAGGATACACAATAACCCAAGATTTCTCACCAGACCAATGTCTGAACTAACCATAACGGAAGGGAAATCATTCCGAGTGCCCTGGCAGGTGCTATTTTGGAGTATTAAAAATGACGTAAAAAATGCAATTTAGCTAGTTGTAAAAACATGCTGTATTGAAGTGCCTAAAAATAATATTAAGATGATTTTTCAAAAGTGTTTCTATTTTTTCTTGTTAAGGGTAAGGATGATACTTTGTCGTGATATAGTTACTTTTGTGACATTACTTCGTGTTTTGGCTTGATGGCCTTTAATACAAAAATAATACAAAAAAATGAATTTTTGCAGCCTCTAAATACTGATTTAAAAAGTATATTGTGGTTTCTTACTCCCCAAGTCCTTTCAATTTTTTGACTGCACATGGACACTTTATGAAGTATATACACAAAATGACTCTTAAAGGGAAGATACAACATTTGCAAACATCAAAAAACGAAATGATCAAATTATCACGAAATATCTTACTGGACTAATAGGGAATGCCAGTCTAAAGCATCCTGTAAAGTTGTGGCTCCTGGTGTGCTGACATTTTCAAGAAAAAATGTGTTTTTCCAATGCTGGTTCGCCAACCAGTGCTAGGGAAAACTTTTTTTTTAAAAGTGCTCCTAATTTTTCATATTTAGTTCGTATGCATTTTCTTTGCAATTGATTTCACACCTGTGAAGAACTACAAGCCTGCTAGACTGATTCTCTGATCTTACAATTACCTAAAGCCTGTAATTGCTCCGTTTCATTTTAAGTGGGTCAGGAAACCAGACTTCAAGAATATGATTGGTTTTCTTGGTTTTTCCAGCACCAACCCAAAACGTGAAACAAGTCAGTGTAACAATATTTGCTATAACATACTAATCCTCCAAATCCATTTATTTCTGAAAATTGCAGCACAAGCAAATGTTGTACATTCCCTTGAAATGTTTACATGTAGCATTGCCTTACTTGAGAGTAACTTACTTCAAGCCGACACAACAGGAGTATCACTTGCCCCAAAAAGCTATTTTACCACTTACGTCATAATGTAATCGTACTTAAAAATTGTCCAAAGTTTAAGAAAAGTTTCATTTGGAATGCGTTCTCTTGCGCACTATAAAGCATCCCCCCCCCCCTCAAAATCATGATACTTATAATATTTTTAAAAGTATTTACAAACATTAACACAACTACATGTATACCCTTAAAAATGATGGTCATCATGTAACTATTTTGAGAAGGAATTCCAAGGTACAAAATGTTGGTCCTCAAAAATCAAACTGTGTAGATTTCATATCAGTCATGCAACGTGGGTGTCTCAAGATGGTTGTCTTACTCGCAATTTATCAACAATTAATAAACACCTAAGACAGTTTACCCATTTCTATTGGTTGAGAGCTCGTCATGCAGCCATCTTAAATGGTTGATTAAACACTGACTGGCTGGTCTTTAACACTGATCCCTTTTACCCTTTTATTGGTTGAATGTTTACAATCCTCGGTAAGGCATACACAACACTATCGGTGTGTCTGTACTTCATAGTCCAAAATTCACACTACACCAGCACAGTTGCATTCTGCGTCAATCGGGCAGTGCCCGCAAGGCCAATCTCCATATACACACTGTAGGAGGTTTCTACAACTACCGAGTACTCGTAAGCCAGAGGGGCTTTTAAAAAAACATGAAGTAAACTGTTGAACCAAATGTTTGGAAATTTACAATTTTTGACTTCTGTTAACTGTTTGTCCAAAAAAGTATATTTATGAATGGGAATAAATATGCGTTTGGCCAGTATTAAACACTATGTTTAAGATTGGTTTGAAATCGGATGCCGATAATTATCCTCCCCTTCGACTTAGGTCATTATCAGCATCCAGACTCCAAACCAGTAAAACTGGCCAAACAACTATTAATTCCCTTATGAAAGCACAATAGGTTTACTCATGCCTATCCTAGTGATACAAAACCATTGCTCTCTCACTCTGCCTCAAAGGGTTATATTCTTGCTGCCCGCACAGATTCCCGCTTTGCTTTTGAGGGGGAACAATAGGGTACCACCAATTACGCAAGTATGTGAATGTCAATCAATACCCTGATTGCAAAACTGTGAAGGAGCATTTCAAATACAAGTTCAGAATTGTGTACATGTAACTAACGAACCACAATACTTGAATTTCTCATCGGATAAAGCAGCTTGAACTCTTACCTTTCTGGGCAGAACGGAGGGCTACATTACACTATGTACCGGTACACACATGTACGTGTACACTCTACAGGATGCAAACACTCCAGTCCAAGTACAACTCAATGTCTGTGAGCAGACTTCATAAATGAAGGCATGCAATGGCTGAGTGCGACGTCCTCAATCTGATGAAACCCTCGCATGCAAAATCTTATATATGTCGGCTTTGGTATCGACATTTGCATATTATATCTTTGCACGTGATCTCTTTGTGCCGCACCCACTCGATACCCACCAATGAAACTGACGGATATTTTTAGGTCATTATTAAATAAAGACGGTTATCATCAGCCTCTTGCGTGATACCCAGGGGCCCAGGTCTCCAATTGGACGGCGCATTCCCTCACTCCCTGGATGTTGCATCACTCAACAATTACTTGACTCAATTAAGGAATACACACAGTACATAAACGACACCTCATTCCCAGGGATATTGCAAAGTTCACCAATCACATGACACCAGGAACCCATCAATTTAAACGGCACGTCAGCTCATTCCCAGGAATGTTGAATCGTTCCACACTTAGGTGACACCAAGAACACTCTTGGTGGATGACACATAAGCTTGATTCCCAGGGACTGTGTCATGTGACATGGTTCCATTGGCAGGTCACATGGCTAGTTGTACCCCAACCAGAATGCACCTACGCTTAAAATGCAGGGACCCTGTAAAGCCGTCCAACAGGATAGTGATAGGATATGATTACAGGATTGCATGTCAGCATTACACTTGTTAGTTGCATTCAAGAGGATTTTATCTCTTTGGGTCTATTTTGTAACCATTAAGTCACTTTGCTGTTTCAATATTATAACAATGAACAGGAACAAATTAAGTAACATAACTTTCACTGAATGGGAGGTTTGCAGTAACACCATGTGAATGATATCTCTTTGTGAGTTGTGTGGTTCTGAGAAGAACCAGTTGGTTTAACTCGACGTTTCGAACAGTATGCTCTGTTCGTCAGCAGTCTCCTGATGACAAACAGAGCATACTGTTCAGAATGGCGAGTTAGGCCTTAACAAACTGGTTCTTCTCAGAACTACACAACTCACTAAGAGATATCATTCACATGGTGTTACTGCAACCTCCCATACATTGGTCATGTCCACCGCACTAACCCTTAAAGTCTCATTTAACATTTAACTTTGTTATAAATGATGAAACATAACTGACATAACTGACATATCTCAGGTTAACTGAATTTGACAAAGTTCCAACGCCACATAGGGTAAAAGAAGTAAAAACAACAATTAAAATATAGCCCTCAGATATCATCACATAGTAATTCAGAACATTTTGAAAATTGTAAAACCAATGTCAAACCAACAGCGCGCTTCATTTAAATAATAGACAACAGGTGACCAATCAAACTGCCTCCAGGGATTCCACATGTACACTGTCATTAGCTGCTCAGGGGATTGCAAGAACTGCAAGAATTTGATATATGTAACACCTGAACCAGTTCAATGGATATACCTGTACCACATACGACAAGTTATTGCTCAAGACTAAACTTGTCCAGCTGGATTGGACCTGAAAGTCTCATACGTTTACTCAATGCAAGGCCAGCACAGCGAGTTAAAACAGCTAAAATACAGGAGTATTTGGAAGTGAACCTATCCAAGATCCAAGGCACCATAGCGTGCCAAAAACCACTCAGCAATGACATTTGAACCGTCTGCATTGTCAATCATCCTGCATCTCTTCATAGGCCGCCGTTGTCTGTAGTCTGTAATCTATTTGAACTGATATCATCCCCAAGATAAACACAAATTATAACCAAATCACACTGTGAACCAGCCAGACAAAAGTAAACAAACAAAACACTTCAAATTATTCCTGGACACTCTAAAAAAACCAAATATGCATAAGCCTAGCCACATGAAGCCTCAAAACTACAACTTCTAAACACTTTATTTTTGTTAGGTTTCTGTAAAGAAATAAGGTGAAGCATTTCCAGGGCAGCCGTGGGATAAGTTCCTAATCCATTAACAGTCAAAATACCACTGTGTTAAGCTTGGACGGTATTTCGGTATAACCGGATAGTGAAGGTTTTTTTTAATAACCGACTAATGACGACTAATGATCTACAAAAACCGAAACACCGGCGATCTCGGTATGGAATTTCAATACCGCGATATTCTTCCTAATTGCATTCAGAACCTTGCAAAGGTCTTTCAAACAGAAAGAGAAACACCTGATCCACATGTTTCATTCCATTCAGTGTCATGTCTGCATTGTCAATTAAGTGGAAAGATAAGACGTTATTGTCAATCTCGACTTGATAACCCAATACTTCAGCGGCTGCAGTCCTACTAGAAAGGCCTTTGAAGTTTGATTACGCCGCCGTGTTTGCGGTTTTCTTTGTGTGTAGTGTCTGGACGAAAGTTCAAACAACGTTTACCATACACAGGGGATGTTTTGACGGTCGTAACAAAAACTGGTTGTGTCGTTTTTCCGTGGTTGTTTTAGGGGATTTTAATTCTGAATCATCGTGCGTATTTTTGCTAAAATAAAGTTTCCAAAAATATCAGCGACAAGAAACACCGCTACAAGTCTTGGTTTTGACCGCCAAAACAATCCTTGTTCCACGGCGTACCTTTCTTTAATTCTTAGCTATAATTTGAGAAAAATTGATCACCGTGTTTGACATTTTTATAAGGCATCATGAGTTCAACGGGTAATCAACAATCAACATCTACACACCCGCTAGACACTGAAAGAGATTAAAAAAGCTGAAGACGGGGTCGGCAGGAGTGAAGTTTATATAAGTAGTCTTGACAGAATCAGATCAGTTTCCAAGGAGTGGTAGTTTGATGGAAGTTTGTAATAAAATAAACGTTGGGTACACGTTATTTCGGAGACAAAATACTTAGTAGTACTGTCACCAACATTGTTTTATCTTTGTTAATAAGTAAAGCCTGTCTTTTGTGGTATAAAAATGCGGCCCAAAAACTGCTCCACACCCACTTCAATTTCTCGAATCAAACATGGCAGACCTCGCAGACGTCGCAGAAATACGCCTAGTGGCAAAGAAAAAAACGAAATCAGTTGTGTGGAATTACTTCGGTTTCGAGCCAAACGAAGATGGAGCGCCAAAGAACGAAAATGAAGCGATATGCCGCCTCTGCCGCAAAAAAGTCGCCGCTAAGCAGGGAAACACTTCGAACCTACTCGCTCATGTCCGTGCAAACCATCCTGCAACGCACGCCAGAATCACTACTGGGAAACAGCGTGCTACTGATGCTGCATCACGGTCCTCGGCAGGCTTGGGCGTGGACCCGGGAGCATCAACATCAACGGAGTCTACGGCATCAACCAGCGTCAAGCAGGGCACGATTAAAGACGCATTTTCCCGGGCCACTAAGTATTCTCGACAGAGTTCGCGATGGAAGGAACTGACTGACTCTGTTACTCATTTTCTTGCCAAGGAAATGCTGCCGTTTTACACTGTGGAGAAACGCGGCTTCAAAGCCATGTTGTCGAAGTTCGATCGGCAGTACGAGTTACCAGGACGGCGACATTTCAGCAAAGTCGCCATTCCGCAGCTGTACACGCAAGTTAGGTCGCGGGTGGAGGATGAGATGCGCGAGGCAGATTTTTTTTCCGCCACAACAGATATGTGGTCCAGTTCCAATATGGAGCCATACATGAGCTTCACAATTCATTTCATTTCGCCGGACTGGAAGCTTCAGTCCAGATGTCTGGACACCTCCTTCCTGCCAGAAAGCCATACTGCGGAGAATCTCGCCAACGCTCTCCGTTCCACGTTAACACAGTGGAACTTGCCTGTAAGCAAATTATCTTGCATTACAACAGACAATGGAGCCAACATTGTTGCTGCTATCCGACAGTTACAATGGCCTTGGCTGAATTGTTTCGGCCACAACCTCAACTTGGGAGTGACCAGAGCAATCACCGATGAACCTCAGCGCCAGCGAACAAGTCGCGCTCTCGGGCTGTGTCGCTCCATCGTCGGAAGTTTTTCTCACAGCTGGTCTCTGAAGAAAGAACTCACCAAAACCCAAGGCAACCTGAATCTGCCAGAACACTCACTCATCACGGTAGGTACACATTAATGTTGTTGACCTCTTTATAATTGTGGATTTAAAAAGTAACTAATAATAGAGTTAATATATTAAAAAATAATTTCGGTAATCGGTAAATCTCGTAAATGTATATATACTTATAAAAACATTTCTTATTTTGTCTTTTCCTAAGTTTCGTGACACATGTTAAATTCGTTATTTTCTTTAAATCTCTAATCCTTCAGGACTGTGCCACTCGATGGGGTTCCAAGCAGAAAATGATCGAGCGAATCCTGGAGCAAGCGCCGGCCATACGCAGATTGTTCGCCGAGGACCGTGCACATTCCCATCTACTGCCGACGTGGCAGGATATCAGCGTTCTGGAGGCAGTAAACAAGGCCCTGAAACCTGTGGCTGCCTTCACCGACATTATGTCCGGTGAGGAGTACGTCACTGTTTCATCACTGGTCCCTATGCTTCACCATCTTCAGACCAATGTACTACAGGACGATGAGGCTGATGCTGAGCTAACCGCAGACATCAAGAGATCAATCATGAGAAAGATGGACTCTCTCTACGACCGCGAAAAGACACAAGAGTTGCTTCATGTGGCCACCCTTCTTGATCCGCGCTACCGTGCCGACAACTTCAAAGAGGACCGCCTCCAGTCAACAAAGGCCACGGTCGTAGATGAGATTACAGAGCAAGCCGCACCGGCACCAGCACCTGACGTCATGGAGCAACAACAGGAAGACCAACCAGTGATCGCCCCTAATCCACCACCACAGAAGCGGAAACTAACCCTGGGTAATGTACTGGGGAAGAAAAGACGCTCAGAGGACCCGACCACGCCCATAGACCAGCGGGCAAATGTAGAACTTGAGCGGTACCTGTCCATGGTTTTGGATGATGTAGACGGAGAAACGGATCCCCTTATGTGGTGGCGCGACCATCAACGGTCATTTCCACTTCTGGCCAAGCTAAGCAGGAAATACTTATGCATTTGCGCTACCAGCTCCCCCTCCGAACGACTGTTTAGTACCGCGGGACATGTTGTCTCACCACAACGATCCCTTCTAAAACCGGACAAAGTCAACATGCTGGTGTTTTTGGCAAAGAACTTGTAAACGTTAACGGTGGCGATAACTTCAATGAACACTAAAACTAAATACGGCCTCTATATGATGATTTGTTTCCCCTTTATTTGTTTTTAACATTATGTATTTATTATTTATACATTCGTTTTTTTTGTTTTTTTTATTTATTTATTTATTTTAAAAAATTATTTACTTATTTTTTGGGGGTCATTTTTTTTATTTGGACGTCTTTTAACCCAAGTACATTTCAAGCCAAAGTGGCACTCCTAGCATAGTAGCATCCAGAGATTGAAAAGAATACATTTTACTCTTAACTAACTGGTAGCACATATTTTTCTGATTGGAAACCACAAAAAATCCTGACGGGCTCGGCCTGTTGCCTGACTCGTCTCTTATGTTTGTAAATATTGTAAATACATTTTCAATTTCGCATTATTTCGTACTAGCTAAATTGAAAGAGGAAAGTCAGGAAACCAACCTAAGATTAGTAAGAGTCTGAGAACACAACTCTTTCGCAGACAACCAAACTTGTTATTAAAAGCAATGTTTCTGTTGTTTACTGCGGAGGCAGAGAGGTTAACCAGAAACTTGTGATTTTCGTTTTTCGAACGTTAATAAACAGTTAACATGTTTCATGATCATACATAATATTTATTTTATTTCATATTTACTCGAAATAAAGATTTGGGAAGTGACATCTGTAATTCTGTATATTCAACTGAGTTTTAGGCTATTGAGTTAATTATGCTTCACGGTTAATATCACTACTGAAAATCACTTTTTAGAATTGTCAGGTCATCTTTTGTTTGTTCCCAACTTCTCAGGCGAAACGAAAAAAATAGTGGATTGGGTCACTACACGTGTTTGTACAAGGCTCACGTACATTACATGTACATGTACAGTCGTACGCACAGTATGCGTGTACATAGTATGTCGGTACAATAAGAGAGCGCATACTCCACACAGCTCAAGGTAATACACACGTGCTTTTCCCACGCACTACTTGCACGCACGCCGCGGGCTAATGTCATTTTAAACAAATCTGATTGGCCGTCTAAAAAGACGCCCAGAACATTTTTCATTCATGGTAAGGTTTCGTCACACCGATTACGGCCTCCTATTGGCGTCTGCTCTGATTGTATCGTCGTACTCCCGCCCTGCAAACAGGGCGATATTATAGTACCAGTACAGTCGCCGCTGCTGCGCGCGCACGCACAGTAGGAATCGCTGGTGGCCGGCATGAATCGCAGGAGCCTATTGAATCACTACCATTGATGCAGGGTACCAACTGATAGCATACTGATCGTGCGGAGCAAGTTCGCAGTGCATGTGGTGTGGTGCAGTGCCGGGCATTATGACTGGGCATCGGTCGATAACAATCGGCATTTCTTTGGTAGGCATATCAATGACATTACAAATTCAAACAATGATTCCACAAAAAGAAGGCTTTTTATTTTTAATAATCCATCATAGTGATACATTTTTACAAATATAAAGACTGATAATGAATCTTAGGTGTTGAAGAATTTGCCATGAAGAAGCAATTGCGTGTTTTGCCGGTTCGACGTAGCATGCATTGATTGCTGTAATTTTTTTTGGTTGATAATAATGACGTAATACCACTTAACATAACATCGCGGTTTTAGTGAATACCGCGGTTTTTTTGTCACGGTATACCACGGTATAGTACAAGGCAATACCGTCCAACTGTGTATAGCATTCATATCACTCACAGCCTATCCGCTAACCATACATTTTTGCCAGAAAACGGTACATCTTTTGGAAGATCTCTCCAGGGAGCAGCTTTGTCTGGAAGGATGCCACAGCATGAGAAGATGGAGCCCAAAAAGTGTATTTGCTATGAAATTTATGAAATTTGGCACATAACATAGATCAACTCAATATACACAAGAAATTGTATTACTATATCAAAGGGTTTTGGAATTATTGCCTAATGTTTTACCCCACATACACCAATGATAATACTGCCTTATCAATAATACATGGGAAAATTCCACTTTTGCCGTGCGCAGCATCAAAAAAAGTGGCGCTGTGCAGTAACCCTTGTTTGGAATTTTATGAATTTGGAATCAAAAGATGTGCAAGACTTTAGACTACAAAGTCATTAAGGTTTGGGGAGAGAAAAAAATATCTGCAAAAATACCGGGAAGAAAGTACAGGGCTTTTACATGATTATAGTCGACTAAACTCTTTGGTGCGTTATCTTCACTGCGCTACATGTACAGTGTAGGTATGTCACGAACCAACCACTAGTTAACCATTGGTCCTGGATCCAACTAGACTCATTATTGGTACATTATTTTCACTGCGCATGCGCTAGGTACGTCACGAACCAACCACTAGTTAACCATTGGTCCTTGATCCAACTAGACTCGTTATTGGTACATTATCTTCACTGCGCATGCACTAGGTACGTCAAGAACCAACCACTAGTTAACCATTGGTCCTTGATCCAACTAGACTCATTATTGGTACATTATCTTCACTGCGCATGCGCTAGGTACGTCACGAACCAACCACTAGTTAACCATTGGTCCTTGATCCAACTAGACTCGTTATTGGTACATTATCTTCACTGTGCATGCACTAGGTACGTCACGAACCAACCACTAGTTAACCATTGGTCCTTGATCCAACTAGACTCGTTATTGGTACATAATTATCTTCACTGCACATGCGCTAGGTACGTCACGAACCAACCACTAGTTAACCATTGGTCCTTGATCCAACTAGACTCGTTATTGGTACATTATCTTCACTGTGCATGCACTAGGTACGTCACGAACCAACCACTAGTTAACCATTGGTCCTTGATCCAACTAGACTCGTTATTGGTACATAATTATCTTCACTGCACATGCGCTAGGTACGTCACGAACCAACCACTAGTTAACCATTGGTCCTTGATCCAACTAGACTCGTTATTGGTACATTATCTTCACTGCGCATGCGCTAGGTACGTCACGAACCAACCACTAGTTAACCATTGGTCCTTGATCCAACTTGCCCGCGGCTGTGCAACTTCATCTGCAGCATTCAGATATAAAAAGTGTGAAAGTATTAACTTACCATCCTGGTTGCCATGGCAACAGTGAGTGATGATGTCTGTTGAATTGGCTGTGGAATCGTCTTCTCGTATTATCTCTGGTAGTGGCAGACGCAACTCTTAATATTGTCTGTGACTAGAAGAGTCAATTCCTATACAAAAAAAGGTACATTTTAAAAAACAAAACCTACAGAGGCCTACAGATGTTGTTGAATGGTGTACAGGCAGATTGGCCACATAAAGAGGTCAAGTTGTCATGCCTATCCAAGCAGTATATTTGCATTGTTCTCTAAGATGGCCGCTCAGCATGAAGTCTATTGAAGTAGTGGCTTGGCTGTACAGTACTGGATTATTCAGTACGGCAAAACCAGACATGGGATATTAGTCAATTCTTGGTGTTACACCTTAACCTTTATGACCAGTTCCAGTACTTTGGCTAACACCCTGCTCAACTGCTCAATTAAACAACACACAACAGGTGCTTGTCAATGTGCCACGCCTGCTACATGTAAGTCTAACCAAATCAATCCAACGGTCTGAGAGTCTGAGCTTGACTTGTCACCACAGTATACATTATTGGATGGGACAAACTCCCATTGTCTCATAATTAATAGCTGAAACTTTGATGCTGTTCATGTTGCTCTGCTCAATACAGGGTGTATCAAAACAAGGAAACCCAGATGTAAATGTAAATTATACAAAATCTAATACATATTTTGAAATAAATTCAAGATCATGTGAAACGCCAATGTGTCCTCTTTCCAATGATACCTTGATTGTGTGTCTGTGGTGAAGGAACAATGCACCCTAGAATAAACAAAGTCAAAGAATAACAGACTGACAGACAAACATAAGAAAGAAAATTAAAAACAAAAAAAATTGTCTCGCTACCAACCTGGATAATTGTTAGGATGTTACTGTAAACACACACATACATTCAGCCTTGACACACATGGCTTGGCCGGTGTCAATTCTTGCTGTCCTCTTTGGAGGTTTGTGGCCATGAACTTCCTGTATGCATCTTCATCGGTCTCTGCAAGCTCATCCAGCATTGACCAAAAGCACTGTGCCTGCTTCATCAGGTCATGTTGGACACCTGTCGCCATTATCCCCATACTTTACTAAAATTGGAAAAGAAAGGAGGAATATTTTGAACATGGAATCCACGCGATATTCGAAACGGAGCCCTCGCTGATAAACAGCGGCGGTGGAACGGGTTTGAAACTGGGGGGGGGGGCATCACCAAAAAGGGGCACTTGCAAACCTGTGCTGAAATGTCGACATGTTTTTTTCACCGGACACTTGGCCTCCGTAAAATCAAATAGTGCGGGGTGGCATTTGCTTGATGCTGCCCAAGCGCGCCCGCATAATGCATACATAAAAACGCGGCCGCCATTTTGAAATCACATGGAGGACATTTTCGGGACGATATTTGTGGAAGATGATGACTGAAAGTCGTCTTTTGGCCAGATGGATGAAAATATTGGGACCAAAGAACGTTTTTTCGAAGATAGTGGATATTTTGCCCGAGGTAATGACGGCAAACTAACGTTTACTAAAGGTTTGCCGGCGGCAATCCATATCAACAGAGGGCACTGTACTCTTTAAAATAGGGCTGAATTATAAGATGTATTAAATTCCCACCAAAAGTTGTGTAGCACGTTCGGTGTAGTGGTTAAGCAAAAGCTCTAGTGAGTGGGATGACTGGAGTTCGAATCCGATCGCCGCCACATTTCTAAGTTTTTTTTTTCCCATCCCCAAATAAATACGAATATTCTTCTTTTATTATTTTAATATGTCTCAAACATTTTATGGCAGAGTATTACATTTTCTTTTTCAGATTTGTGGCTCTGGAGGATTTTTTTTAAACGGGAAATAAAGTCCAAAATTATAAAATGGTCTGAATCCCATCTTGTGAATATGAGGTTACAACGATAATATTGGCATGGAGCCAGACTAAAAATTGCCACCGGAAAATGTTTTAAGTACAAAAAAACAGTAACTGCGCATGTTCAGTGCATACCCGGCAAACTAACGTTTACTAAAGGTTTGGCGTCTCCGGCAAAATATCCGCTGCCTTTTTCGAAAAGGTATGAGTTCCTCTACGACTAGGAACCTTAACTTTGGATAAAAAGATAATCTCGAACAAAATTTGTAGCAAAATCGCTACATCAAAGTTCAGTTTTTAGGGAAGCATGGCGCGTCTGGCCGTACTACAGAGCTTGCGATAGTACTGAATGGCCAGACGCAGTCGGGCCGGCTACGTGAGCACGTACGGCGCGCTGAATCGCAAGGTACAAACCGCGCAGGAAACTCTTCAAAATTTAGCTGGAGTTAGCCGTGACCTTGTAGCCGGCTACGAAGTGGATAGCCCCATAAATGTGGCCTATTTACTGGACTGCCTTCGTAAACATAGGCCACACATCCACATGTACAAAAACGTGTCGACTTTGCCAAATTTTGATTTTCACATTAAGGCTTATAGTTTGTACGATTTTTTTGTTTTAGAAGCATACTCACCCTCTTTATAGGCTAGTCAGAAAGTGCTGCCTTTTTCAGATGTCTAATTTTTGTGAAATTTTGATACGCAAACGTACGTGTAAAAATGAATCTGGAAAATTCACGAAAAATTAGCCCGACTGCGCTGGCCGTACAGTACTATCGCAAGCTCTGTAGTACGGCCAGACGCCCGATGCTTCCACAGAGACTGAATTTTGATGGCCGCCGATGTAGCGATTTTGCTACATCTTTCGATCGCGATTATCTTTTCATCCAGGACACAAATTTCCAAAGTTAAGGTTTGTAGTCGTAGAGCAACTCATACCTTTTCGAAAAAACGTTCTTTGATCTCAATATTTTCATCCATCTGGCCACAAGACGAATTTCAGTCATCAGATTCCACAAATATCGTCCCCCATGCGATCCCCCATGCGATTTCAAAATGGCGGCCGCGCTGTAATGTATGCAATATGCAGGCGCGCCCGCGCAAACTCATGAATATGCATAATTAGTCTGTGAGGTATGACCTCGTGTTTTTGGACGTGCGTGCAGCGGGGCCGTACGGTCATACGTCACAGACTAATTATGCATATTCATGAGTTTGCGCGGGCGCGCCTGCATATTGCATACATTACAGCGCAGCCACCATTTTGAAATCGCATGGGGGATCGCATGGGGGACGATATTTGTGGAATCTGATGACTGAAATTCGTCTTGTGGCCAGATGGATGAAAATATTGAGACCAAAGAACGTTTTTTCGAAAAGGTATGAGTTGCTCTACGACTACAAACCTTAACTTTGGAAATTTGTGTCCTGGATGAAAAGATAATCGCGATCGAAAGATGTAGCAAAATCGCTACATCGGCGGCCATCAAAATTCAGTCTCTGTGGAAGCATCGGGCGTCTGGCCGTACTACAGAGCTTGCGATAGTATAGCCCCATAATGTGGCCAGTTTACTGGACTGCCTCCGTAAACATAGGCCACACGTCCACCATCTTGGAATCTGACTCGCCGAAATTTTGAAAGTGATTTCCACATTGCGACTTCAAACCCAGTTCATTTATGCTTTAAAAATACACTCACCCTCTTAATAACAAAATTAGAACCTGCTGCCAGTGTCAGTTGCCCAGCTGCTGCGTAATTTACGACATTTTCTGGATCCTTCTTGGCAACTTGGTCCAACCATGGAGCTATCTCCATGGTCCAACTGAACAATGCCCTCGCGCAGATCGTTCACCTGTCAATCACGCGTGCAGGATGCACGCCGCAGGCCCAGTGGTAGTCCGGTTCCCAGACCAAAAGATTCTGACTATTCCTGATCCTAGGAATAGTCAGAATCTTTTGGTCTGGGAACCGGACTGGCCACATTATGGGGCTAGCGATAGTACTGTACGGCCAGACGCAGTCGGGCTAACGAAAAATATACATCTGAAAAAGGCAGCACTTTCTGTTTAGCCTATAAAGAGGGTGAGTATGCTTCTAAAGCAAAAATAAACTACAAACTAAGCCTAAATGCGAAAATCAAAATTTGGCAAAGTCGACACGTTTTTTGTACGTGTGGATGTGTGGCCTATGTTTACGGAGGCAGTCCAGTAAATAGGCCACATTTATGGGGCTACGAGGTGGATAGATCGAGTGGCGGGGTATTCTGCAATTGTGCCCAGATGTATACCTTTTTAACATTTTTACAATGACTGACCTTTATTGAGATGATATACGAAGAAAATGTGGCGTCAGATTGAAACGTTCTTTCCCAAGAGGTTTCCTTTTTTGCTGAGCTTCAGCCTTCAGGAGTTTCATCCGAAACTTCTGTTTACGAATCAACCAGTTGACAGGCGCCCTCTCTAGTTGGACGTAGAAATCTTACATTAGATGCAATTAACGGTGGGGGTGTAATTTAATAAAGCACTGGCGTAGCCAGGAATTTTTCGGGGGGGGGGGGGTGGCAGTGGCTACGCCACTGCCACCAGGGAACATGTGAAGACGACTGTTTTTCCCCATTGGCACTTTATAATACAAAGAAAGAAAAGAAAGTAAATACTGCGCCCCTCCCAGAATGCGATCTAGCCCCGCCCCTCCACATAAGGAATTGGCAACAACTGGCCTGTGAGGCGCGGATCCAGGGGTGGGCCGCGGGGGCACGTGCCCCCCGTCAAATTTAGTCCACAAAAAATTAAAATGAATAAAACAGGGGGGAAAAGAGGTGGAGGAGAGAAAAAGGAGGGAAGGAGGAGGGCAACCTTCTATCAAAAATACCGGCGCCGATATTAAACATCAGCGGCCTGCAAAAATTGTGTACTGGCCGTATGACACAGTACTGGGAACTCGAGAAGCTTCGAAATAAATTGCGATCCCACCGTACGTACTCCATACGTAACCCTGAACAAATGAAAAAAAATGCTTATTTAATTTTAAAAATTTTGCTCAAATAACTCAGGGAAAGAGGGGCCAGGAATCGCCTCAGATTGCACCACAGAGCATCCAATTATCAAAAATTTCTCGGGGCCCTTAAGCGGGCCCCGGACCCCACGCCGAAAAACATTCGCACTCCGCATTATTAGTCCTCGGGACAGATCTCCCTACGCATCTTTAAAACAGTTTACAAACTAAGCCTATCCAATTTCTTTTCCGAATAACATGCAAGAATTTATTATGCAGTCGAAAATACCTGGTTATCGAGTGAAGAAAAGAAGAAACTTAACTAGGCTTGTATTAAGAAATACAAGAGTACAATTTTAAACCAATGAACAAAAAATCAAAAAAACACATGGTGTTACCACAAACCGAAGCGATAATGAAAAAAAAATCCTCCAATCTTCACAACATTTTGCTGAAATGGGGCCAGGATTGCACCACAGAGCATCTCTGGAATCAAAAATTTCCCGGGGCCCTTCACTGGGCCCACGCCCCGAACCTCACGCCGTAAGACACTGCTCCGCGTTTGCATTAGTCCTTGGTCCCAGCCCATCGCCCGTTGCAACAGTTTACAATCTGAGTCAATACAATTCCTTTTTGTTTTTAAATACAATGCAAGAAATTATGAAGACGAAAATACATGGTTTGCACATTTGAAGTACACAGTAGCTTAACATTTGTATAAAAAACAAGAGTATATTTTTTTTGAATCCTTATAAGCTTAACTTTTGCTCAAATAATTCAGGGGGAAAGGGGCCAGAATTCGCCTCAGATTGCACCACAGAGCATCTAGAATCCAGAATTTCCCGGGGCCCTTAAGCGGGCCCCGGACCCCACGCCGTTAGGGCTTCGCGCTCCGCGCTCCGCGCTCGCATTATTACTCAGAGCAAAATGCTCTAAAAGTGTGCCCCCCGTCTAAAGAAAACCTGGATCCGCGCCTGACTGTAGTACGTGACGTATCCTAGCTTTCTTGATCCCCAACAATAAATGCTTCTGGATCCATCAGTGATTTAGCTGTCTAATCATTTTTTTTATTGCATGAAGTAAATTTGTGATTGATGGGTTGATATAAAATGTATTTTCTAAGGAATTTCTTTTGATATCCTCATTATGAAGCCTGCATGCCTGATTACAAAACCCAAGTGGTGACCCAGCTGTAGAATTCAGAGGCGGGAGATTGGTCCATCACTGAGGGACGAATGGAGGCATAACACAACAATCATCTAACCTCAAAGATTTCTCCTTGATTGACTTAAGTCATTGCATGGAATGATTTATTACACGATAATAATCATACAAAGTACACAATGTCAAAAATAATCCCTGACGTCTTAAACTTTTCCCCAAATTTCTGGTACAAAGGAAAAGAAGAGATCAGAAATGTTTCGGCACCAATAACAAATAATACAAATAACATACACATTTCAACAAAAAATTCTTTCACAGTTAACCATATCAAAGCCAAATCAATTTACTTCCGCCAAACGGTGCAAATATCAGATTTTTAATTTTTATTTACAATTTAAACAAGGAAATTGACTGTAGCAGGATTACCATTCCAGATCACCGTATCGGAACAGGAATCCAGAGGTCACCAGGTCAAACCAGCTCCAGTCAATGTCTTTGTTCAACTTTCAAGTTACACATGTATTATAATGCACCGAGACAGTTCTCCTTTGTGGTTTATTTTTATCACAACATGTAACTTAAGTTGCACGAAAAGATCCAGGTCAACTTTCAATGTCTATTTGATAATAACGAAATAACGTTTGGGAAAAACAAAAGCACAGTATTAAACTGAGGACATTTCAATAACCAGTTTTTCTGTGTAACGGGAGCACAGTCACTGGTTGGAGAAGTGTCAGGAACTATGACAATGTTCTATATAAAGAGTGAAAGTTTTATTTCGCTCAATTTCAGCAAACGTGAAACGGAATCCAAACTATCAGCAGATTATCTTGACTTGGAGACTTGACCAAGTGAGCTTTTTGATTACAATTCGGTAAGTTACTTTTGGGATAAATGCAAATGATCCCATCCCATATCCCTTGAAATGTGTCAATCAATGAGTACAAAATCCCCATCATTTAAAATTGCAATCAGTTCGGCTTTGCAGTTACAGCGTGTAAATCCCATTTTAATCGAAATCTTCTTTCATGTGTCATGCCAGCAACAACAGTTAAACATTATTTACATTCAGTTTACATTTCCAATGTGAATAAATCAAAACATTGATTCGAAGTATACTTTTTCTCACCTGCAGAACTGCTTTTACCAAATTGAATGGTTGCATTTGGGCATGTTATAAACGACTGTTATCACCTGGGCAACTACAAAATATCAAAACTGTTAGAAACAAAAATGTCAGTTTTTGTACAGAATATTGATCATACTTGGAACAAACAAATCTAGTGTCAATCAATACTTTGAAGAGGCTTGCATTGATAAAAACAAGCAAATTGTCCACTTGCACCTATTTCAACATAATCAGAAACACAGAAACATTTGCGCGTATACAACAATTGCAACGATTGGTCCTGAATGAGCAAACATGACTGTCCTCTGACAAAAATGCATCATTTGGCAATAAATGCAATATTCTACATGTATATATTATACATGAATTGTTTGACAGTATGAACACTGGTTTAGTAACTCTCAATATGGACATAGGCCTATAGTTGAATAGTAAACAAAATCCATGTTATACTGTCCATACACAACTGCACCACTTTAAAAGGTATATTACATAAACAGTCAAGGTTAAAGATCTATACAAAAAGGTAGCAAACTGGAATCATAATTTTTGCCATTTTTGCATAAATTATGTTAATTCACAGATATGATTTGATAAAGAATAAAGCACAAACACTCAAAAGAAACGTCTTTTTGGAGGCACGTGAACTTGTGAGGATTTTTCTAATATGTACAAAGCTGAGGCAAATGCTATTCCAGCAAATATGCGTCTCATTTTGGGGTATAAATGTTTATGTAGTGCTTCTATAAACGCAAAACAATTCAAAAGTACCCGAGGTTTGGAGTATTGTTCTGTAAATTACTAAGTTTTGCACAGCACTGGTCTATGGAAGGGTGTCGTGCAGCCATTTGCATGTGGTCACATTAGTTTGTTGGAATGCCATATTACTACATTGATCGGATAACAGGGTAGGAGGAGGCCTTTGTCACAACAGTTGAAGACATCTCACACAATTTTTACCTAAGATGATGCGATACAAGATATTTCCTCAAAAGTAGATATGGAAAGGAGAGGTGGATTCTCCCGTTTAATTGGCGATTAGTTTCTAGTGTTATAATCTTGTATATTGGTGCCCTGAAAGAGGGGATATTGGCAAGAAACAGTACTCAGAGGTCACCCAAGATACAGATAGGATGTGTGGATGTGACGCCATGTGATGTGTACAACAGTTAGAAACAACTGCTTTGAGTAGATTGTTGTGCTTTGGTACTATCAGAATGAATCAATGCAAATATATGACGTGAATCATACGATAGTCTCGATGAACTCAAAACTGGAATCAAAGTGTAGCCATAGGCGTGGCCGGGGGGGGGGGGGAGGCGGAAGGGGAGGGGGGCCTATGGCCCCCCTGCTGTTAAAAAAACCCCAAAAAACATGTTATCCAAGAATTGTAAAGACATTTTACAAAAAATAAAAGCAAGATGTAAAGAAGAAGAAAGACCAAAAAAAGAGAAGAAAGTGGAGGGAGAGACACAATTAATATGACAGTTCACGTCATGACCGTAGCCTGCTAGGATTAGTTGCACACAAGACTACAATTATTATTGGGAGATTATTATTGGGGCATCTGTCATACTTTTAGTTTTACTAAAATTAAAAAGCAACTGGATCAAGAACTGCGACAAGACAGCGTGCGGCGCGAAACCTATGTTCTTAAATATGTTGAGAATGCACCCAGACCTCTCTATAGCATGCAGGACACACGGCGGACAAGCCTTCGGCATGGGCGTCAATCGGGGGGGGGGGGGACATATCCCTAAACATTGGACATTTTTTAAAGTGGGGGTAGCATATCGTTTGTCCCACCCACTTTTTTCGTCCCCGAATAAATCTTTTAGCCTAGCTACTACAGTTTGGTTTTAGAGTTCTAATGATAGCTGATTCAATGACTCAAAACTCGATGTTTAAATGATGATCTTTTGCTCAAAAAAATTTGTTAAAGTGGTCAGATTTTGCCTGAGATCGCACCACAGAATCCAAAATTTTCCTGATTCAAGTTTTGACTGATAACTTGAAGGACGAACTCAGCATCGAGGCCGATTCTATGAAGTGTTGTCACACTTAACTTAGTGTAGGGATGCCCCACATACTCTAATTATTGTTTGTGTAGTAATATGTGCATTTTATAATTATCCATTATCAATGTTATTGCTAATTTAATGTTACGTTGTTATCTTTATCCGTGATTTTACAAAATGTTTACAAAATGTATTCACTTGACTTTACCGCCGTTTCTGCTGAAGTGACCAATCACAACACCTCCCTGGAGGTCACACACAACAAACGAACTTCAGCTGATTTTAATTTTGTGAATGTAGTTTGTGGTATTACTAAAGTAGGGCACGTCGTCTAAGGTTTCATATTGTTAAAATACCTTTTATTTTCTACCTTCGCTATGTTAAAATTCCAGTTGTCAAAGACCAAGGCTCTGATTAATTACTTAAATTTTTCACTGGAAATGAACTGTACGTTTTATTTGATACCCCTCAGACCACGCAGGCTGCACGATAGTGCCTGCCCAATTTTTACAGGTGGCCTTCGGGCCCAGCAGTCGGCAATAAAGTCATGTGAACACAGAGAAGTTGTCTGGCTTTGTTTCTTGTTGCCCTCACCGCCTTGCTTGGACCTACACATCTGAAAGGGCGACCCCCCACGACAGCAGCAGTCCCTCTGACTTTGTCAGACCCCTGCTTCGTCTTAGACCCCCCCTTTCATCAGCCGATGGCAACAACCCCATACTAGGGAGATGTTGGAGATGCTTGGTGAGAGCGCTCACTGCATTCGAACTGAATGCATTGTTATCAAGAACGAGTATGCGTAACTGTAAATCATGTCCAGCAGGGAGGATCTTCTTCAGGTCCTCCACGTCATCATCGACCAACCCGCATCCAGATAGGTTCAAGCTAACCAGGGATGACGGGATGTGCCTAACATTTCGCAACCGTGCATGCAGGTCAGTGTCCAACAGTGTGAGCGAACTCAACCTGCATCCTTCCAGTGCATTCAATAGACCAACAGCCTCACCTGGTGATCGTTGGGACATACACAAACCAAGCTTGCCTGTTTGTTCGCGTATGCGGGAAAAGCTGTGTGAGACAGTCTCCAGGTCCATCCATGACTCCCGCACGATGTTAATGGTGACATCTAATTGAGCACGGTGCTGTTCATCCACCACACCAAGTGTTTGCTCAAGGAGGCTAAGCTCCTTCCCCCCCTGCTGCTGCTCAGACAAGTGGTAGTTAACAACTACCTGATAAGCTGACTCTATGCTGTCACTCAGAAGAATTCCCTTGAGAAAGGTAAGCTCCTGCTGTCTTACGTCCATGTAAAAATATGTACGTTTAAGTGGCGGAGTGACATGTTGTAAGTAGTAGTTCAGTGATTTCAGGTCTTCGTAACTGTTGCAGTGTACAGCAGTTGGTCTGACAAGTTTGGCAGCCAACTCTCCTGAACGAGACTCCAACAACAACCACCTAGCCAATATCTGCGGTTTCTTCTCGAAATCTAGCCTCTCTGATTGCACATTTTTTATGTGATCCAATATGAGACCAGCAGCCTGTCCTGATCTACCGCAACAAAATCTCAGCAGATATCCCATCGCATGAACATTGTGTTCTCCAATCTGCTTCAACTGATCACGGAATTTGTTTTTGTCATCTTCGAGCAATTTCACCAGGTGACATGCTGCAAAGTATTCTTGGATGGTCTTGTGGGGAAAAGTGACCAACACCTTTACATCCAGACCACACGTGAACGTTTCACGTTGAACGAAACCCACACGACAACCCTCAGCTAAGGAAGACTGACAATTCTGAAATTCAGTTTGATCAAACATGAGTCTTTCCCCTCTGGTGTCTAGTAACCCTTGCAATGCAACACGCCCCAAGTCATCAATGATGGACATCATGGTGGACATCACCTGTTCATCACTCATATATTCATTGTGGCGCTTGAAAAGAACCACTGCAAACTTTGCAAACAGCTCAGTCATTCTCTCAGGCAATGACTTTTGATTCTTCCAAACAAGGCACAACATCTGGGAAACGATTGGAACTTTGGACATTTCCCATAGCTGTTGATTGAATTTCAGATATGAAACCAATGCCTCTCCCATGTCGTCATCATCATCAGGAAAGTTTAATCTGATGTACTGATCTCTGTCTTGTGGATTGAAGCCACATGTCTCCACCTGGGCAAATTTTGGGTTACACCTGAGTACTGATTCGACCATGTGTGGTCGGGTTGTGACCAGCACAAAACTTTTAGTAAGGACTCTGTTGTGTAAGATATCCTGAACCCTGTACACGCCCTCCTTAGATTGCAAAACATGAGACGGAATTTCATCCACTCCGTCCAACAGAAAAGCAGTGCGTGATTCATGATCAGCAATGAACCTTTTCACTATGGGTTTTGTCAGTTTGGTGTCTTGAGCTAGAATTTGGTCAAATATGGCATCCAAAACACAACTAGATTGCTGCATTTGCCTCAGCTTTATCCAAAGCACAAGATCGAATCTACCAAGAAGGGCTTTTGATCTAAGTGTGATGGAGAAGTTTGCAACCTTCACTAACAGGGTTGATTTACCCATCCCGGCCCCACCAAAAAGAAGAATCTTGATTTCCTTAACTTTTTCCTGATTGAACAAATCATCCAAGGAATTGAGAATGTCATATAGTGCTTCGTCCAAGATTAAATTTCCTTCTGGTAATCTCACCGACCTCCCTGATTTTGTTTTGCCTGGAATGTTCTTTATAAGACGTAGAGGAACAAAGAATTCCTCAATACCGACTTGACGTGTTTGCAGTGTAGGGTGTGCAGGAATAGTCGTTGCAGTTTGCTTGTAGTTGTCAATAATTTCCTGTTGCAAATCCTCAAAGGTAACCGGCCCCTGGAGTCCGGTGATTTCTAAAGGAAATCATACAATTATAATGAGTAATTTTGAGGACAGATAAACACGATTCATCAGCTAAATTCAACAACGTGAACAATCTGCTGGTTGATTTTCCAAGTCCTCGCACCACCTATTGTTTTTTCTGCATTCAGGTTATTTATTTTACCTTTATCCACATAAGCATTTAATTAGTTTTAGTTTCCCTTTAATTGCAGTAAAATGTACACTTGCAAATTTTGGCAAGTACTGAAATTTACGTATCTCTATATATATTTTTTTAAATGAGGCGCCCGACGATAACAATATTGATAAACCAAATAGTTATCTGAGGTTGATGTTATAGCCGTCCCTGAGAGTCTTCAATATACACAACTTTAATGAAGTCAACGAGAAAATTTTGATCACACCATAAACTGGTCACACCATAAACTGATCACACCATAAACTGCATCATGAAAGGACAAACTGTAGTTGGCAGTAAATTCCAACAAAAAGGGCGAAACTTTTGGACAATACTATGTGCTGTTTTTATTCCGTTATTGTCAGGAGAAATTTCTCTGTCAAACACCCACTGAACCAAACACTTGTTCATTCGTGGACGTATTGGTGGCTGCACGAGGACATGAGACCTGACCTTTCTTACCCCATCCCCTTGGCATGCTGGCAGTTTTTATAATGTCAGTGTCCCTAACCAAAATGGAAGATTTCTATTGTTTTATCAAAAGTGACCTTGACCTTTGACCTGTCGGCCCGAAAAGCAATAGGCTTGCTAAGACTATCCAGAAAAATCCAGAAACCAAATTTCAAGTTCCTAAGTAAAGTATTTCTCAAGTTATCGCGTTGACAAGATTTCTATTGTTTTAGCAAAAGTGACCTTGACCTTTGATCCGTCAGTCCCAAAAGCAATAGACTTCTGAAGACTACCAAAAACAACCCACACACCAAATTTCAAGTTCCTAAGTAAAGTGTTTCTCAAGTTAACATGTTGACAGGATTTCTTGTTTTAACAATATAGTGACCTTGACCTTTGACCTGTCGGCCCGAAAAGCAATAGGCTTGCTAAGACTATCCAGAAAAATCCAGAAACCAAATTTCAAGTTCCTAAGTAAAGTATTTCTATTGTGTAAATCAAGGATTTTCTTTTGTTCCTCTTCCCTTTTCCTTTGTTTGTACACTTACTTTTTCGCAACAGGTTTTGTACACGTTTTCCAACCGAGGAGTCCTTGATTCGGTTTCTGTCCTCGATTCATCGATGATGTTGCACTTGTGTGTCCTCGATTTACACCATAAACAAACGCGCACACACAAACGCGTTCACACCATCAATCGTGGACGTCCTATTGTCCCTCTTTTGTTTGTACTTTGACTTAGGAAGACTCCCATATGTTTTGTACATGACCCCAATCGCAGACGTATGCTAGGAATTGTAGGTGATATTGTTCTCTGGTATTTTTCGTCCACAGTTTGAATGCTGAACACACCCAGACATTTATATACTTAAGGAGTTGTGAGCCTTAAACAAGCAGCTATTCATGTTATACCCCACCCCTAGCTATTTTAACGGCTAGAAAAAAGGGTTTAATCCATCATTCAATCATACCTACCAAGGCTACAAATGTCATGAAAATAACAATTGATGTGGTTCATTCTGATACCTACCTATCAGGTCTTCAGCTATGTCCCTTCTGCCGATCTCTATCAGAGCTGTGCATAACACGTTCCTCTGATCCGGGCTCGTGGATTGTTGGCGCCTCCATTTGACCAGCATGTTGAAGATCAGGTTCTCTGTCTGGCCTGGGTCATCCATCATGATGTGCTTGATCTCTGCAGCGCTTAAACCGAGATGTGTAGCCAGCTGCCGCCATTCAGAGCCAAGCCTCTTAGAGATCTTGCCTAGATCAACGTCACTGATACCTGCAAACAGACACAAATCAATTAATACGGTAAACAACATTTCTGTACAAAATCTTCATGAGGTTTATTACTTAGTTCAACAGAAGCTCTTGTTTATTGTAAACAAATCTTACGCTTTAATATGTTCAGCACGGCAACTTTGGACACTTATGCAATTGTCCCATTCAATACCGACAGCTCTCCTCTTCTATGCCTTGCCAGTCAAATGAATAAACGTATACGCAAACGCGAGGGGAGTTCTCGGAATTGAACGGGAAATTTTTTTTTAATAGCATTCTTTTTTTTTTAAATAGCAACCTATTTTACCTCTATTTTACCTCAATTTTTTAAGAAGATATTTTTTTACTATTCTATTTTTTCGCTATTTTGGGGGGTGGTGAAATACAATGGAAAAAAATAGATTTAAAAAAAATGTATTTTCAATAGGAAATAAATATATTTTTTTCTGTATTTTATTTCGACCTGTGGTCCCCCTTGTTTCAGGTACTCTGCTATGCTATATATTGTGCCTAATAGCGTCAATGCAAAGGATGGAGGGGAAGGATGCTGTCAGGGAACCGATATCAGGGCCAGGGGAGTCATAACATGCAGGGTTTACAGACAAATGTTTGTGTCTCACCCGGTCTTGGCTGTAGTTGCGGTGGTGGTTGTTGTGTTGGTTCCTGCTGGGAAAGCTGTCTGCTGCCGGACTGAGTCATTTGTTGATCATCCCTCACTCCATCAGCCGGTAGTTGTTGGGTTGGAGCTGTGCTTGGACCAGGGTTAGTTTGTGTCTCACCCGGACTTGGCTGTAGTTGCAGCGGTGGTTGTGGCATTGGTTTCTGCCGGAAAGGCTGTTCATTACTCGACTGAGTTTTTTGTTGATCATCTGGTAGTTGTTGGGTCAGAGCTGCCTGACTGTCTGTTACTGTGGTTACGGTAAGAGCAACCCACAAACCAAATTTGAAGTTCCTGAGTAAAATATTTCTCAAGCGTTCATGCTGACAATACATGTATTTCTATTGTTTTAGCAATATTAGTGACCTTGACCTTTGACCTGTCGGCCCCAAAAGCAACAGGCCTCTTAAGACTCATCAAGATTGACGGACAACCCACAAACCAAATTTCAAGCTCCTAAATAATTATTCTCAAGTTATTGCATTGACAAGATTTCTATTGTTTTAGCAATAGTGACCTTGACCTTTGACCTGTCGGCCCCAAAAGCAATAGACTTCTTTAGATTACCAAGAACAACCCACAAACCAAATTTCAAGTTCATAAGTCAAATATTTCTCAAGTTAACACGTTGTCAAGATTTCTTTTGTTTTAGCAATAGTGACCTTGACCTTTGATGTGTCAACCCCAAAATTAATAGGCTTGTTAAGACTATCCAGAACAATCCACAAACCAAAATTCAAGTTCCTAAGTAAAGTATTTCTCACGTTCTCTTGCTGACAAGAGTTAACCTATCCAAAACATAACACACACACACACGCACTAGCACATTTGTTTATGGTGTAAATCATGGATTTTAATTCTTTTGTTCCTCTTCCCCTTTCCTTTGTTCATACCTTAACTTTTTCACAACAGCTCTCATTAGTTTGTACACATTTTTCAGCCGAGGAGTCCACGATTCGGTTTCTGTCCTCGATTCATTGCTTATGTTGCATGTGTCATTGACTTACACCATAAACAAAATAATGCAGAAAAGACAGACCAGCAGCCGATTTCACAAATCTTACGTAATGGCGCAACTCTGCTTGAGCCAAAATTTATTGCGTAAGTAGTTGCGCAACATATCACTTATGACACATTTCACTTTTATGACACATTTCTCAGAGTCAGATAGTGCGTAAGTCCGCAGGTTGCGCAACAAATTATGACGTAACTTGCACCATCATTTTAGGCGGCCTAAGTTGTGGCGTAGCGACTGCTCTTACCAGCAAATCAGGACTGTCATAGAGCTCATTGCACAACTTAATTACTTTAAAGAACCGTCATTTTTCAAGTACAAACAGTCGGTATCTCCAATCTTACAATGCGAAAACGATGTTAACGAAGAATCCTGTCACACAACGCGGCTCATATGAACTCGCAACTCTGGACGCCCTCTACCGATTTCTTTTGTTTGAGCTATAAAATAAACAGCATGAGTTTGTCCAAAGCTGATGTAAAAATGAAGTTGATTGGCCAATGTTAAAGCCCGTCCATTTCAGCCTAAAGTTTTTGCGCTAATCAGAAGCGTTGTTTGAAACTGCATTGGAACGTGTACGATCAACAGATGATAATCGACCTACTCCGATCGCTGTGCTGCCAACTTGCTGTTTCTCTCCGGTAAGTTCTCCCCTTTACAATTCCTCAGGGACTCTAAAAACTATATGATACTAAAGCTTACAGTATTAAAGATTCTCTGCATCTAAAAAAATATGAAGATACTTTATCAGAAGACATTGTAGATGTAGAAGCCCGCAAAATTGTCTGCAGCACAAAACACTAATAAAGTACAAAAACGTCCATCAAAATGCAGACATTTCACACAGAACCGCAGCACAGTTTGCCCCTATACTCCGTACTTTACCTCTTGACATACTCACGTATCTTGGGCACAACTAACATAGGTGGATTCTGTCGGTTTTTAGGCCAAAATGATGAAAAATATGCCCTTTCCGCACTGAGCCAACCGAACACTTGAAACGTGCACGCATATGATCGAGCGATGATTTTCGGTTCGCTCGGAGCGCGCCGCGGGGGGTACGGTACAGGCGAAATGATAGTATGTGCATGCGTACAAGTGCATGTACCGTTCCCCCCGCGGCGCGCTCCGAGCATTTTGATGGACGTTTTTGTACTTTTTTAGTGTTTTGTGCTGCAGACAATTTTGCGGGCTTCTACATCTATGAGGCTCCGCTCACGCGGAGCCTCATAGTTCTAGGAGTACTTGGTGAGCCCATCAAAGCCGTGGCGGAGAAGACGTGGCCAACAGCAAAAGCTGTGGTGATTTGAGACAATAGACCGCCCAATCAGAGGAAGTCTGAGCTGCCATATCTTTAGCCACATTTATCTCATTGCCAGAGCTTACTTTTGCCACCAAATTCGAACTACATGTATTTTGTGTTAAAAATCATGTATATGAATGTACATGTACGTATGTTAGTTGTTCCTGATAGCCAGTGTAATTGTATTGTGTATTTTGATGTTTTATATTGTGTGTTATAATTGTCTTTTATCCATACGCCTTGTTTGACGTGTGTGAAATAAAATAAAACAGGAATACATGTAGATCAATTGTGTTTTTTTTAGTAATAAATGAAGTCACCCCATCAGTACTTGTGTCGCCAATTGTTTATGTTCAACAACCACTTCCTCTTATGCAGCCTACTCCCCCACCCCTGCTTGAAAGTGGGATATTCCATCAGCTCATTGCCCTTCTTCATGGATGAACGAACACCTCACAGACCTTGTATGAGATAAGGGCACACACGTAACTCTATGGGCAGATGCACAGCACTTGTTGAAGCTTCTTAAGTGTCGAAATTGACTTTGAGGAATTCATATGTCAACTTTTTTTCCCGAGAAAATTTCGCGATAAAGTATTCAAAATGTGACCTTTTTGCTAAGGAGTTAATGTCAAAAACCTGAAATAAAGCATGTTTATTGTTGTGTAATAAACACTTCAATTTTGAATCATTGATTTCTCTGTTTGCTTTCTCTGCTTTCTTGTTTCAAATCTGCCGGTGTTCTAAGTCCCATAACTTCTGAACGGAAGGTCCTATTCACATGGGGTTTTCACCAAATATAAACTGAAATACAGCACTATTCAAAAATGTAAAAAAACAAAAAACACAACATTCGATAAGGGCCGACAAATGACTCATTTAGTATGATCGCATCACATGTTTGTACATTTGGCCTGAAGACTGCTGACCCACCTGCCACCATTTTCTCGTGTTTCTTGTCAATCTTGAGGATTTCTTTGTAAGTCGTAACAGCCGCCTCATAATCCTTCAGTCCCTGCTGGGCCTTGCCAAGGTGCACTAATGCCTTGACGTTGTTTGGTTCCAACTGCAAGGCAGTCCGGCAGTCCTCCATTGCCTCTGAAAACTTTTCCAATTTGTTGTAAGCCTTGGGGGGGGGGGGGAATAAGTGAAAAGAGTGGATTCAAATTTGCCACAGTAGCGTTGTGTGTCTCAACAGGATAACAGGTGTGTTGCCTGGGATTAATCGTCTGCCTTATGCGCAGTACTACCAAAACATACAAGTAAGATGAGTTGGCCTTGACTTGATTACCTGTGCCCTGTTGGTGTACAGCAGCACAAAGTCTTTTAGACGTTCCAGGCCCTGCGTGTAGAGCTCAACAGCTCGTGTGTAATCGCTCTTCTGGAACGCTTGGTTCCCCTGATCCTTCAGAACCGTCGCCTCTGCTTTACGCATCTTGCGATTCTCTGCGCGTTCATTGGCGTCTGCTTCCAGGGCTCTCATGACATTATCTGAAAATAAAGTTGATCGCACGTTACATAAAAGAATAGAGTTGACAACAGTCATCCCCCGTTAACCCTAAGGCCAAAAAAAGGTTTCCGGTTTCTGGTATGGAGCTTGCCGCAAAAGTTGTGTGGCGACGAATTTTTTTTTTATTTACCCCACTTTTTTTCTTCTTCAAATGTCG
The DNA here is from genome assembly GCF_015706575.1 of Patiria miniata. Lineage (NCBI taxonomy): Eukaryota > Metazoa > Echinodermata > Asteroidea > Valvatida > Asterinidae > Patiria > Patiria miniata. The sequence continues at coordinate 5,773,114 of NW_024037064.1, read as the reverse complement.
GCTGATTTGTTGCAGATGCCACTTCGATCCCCTTCAAACTCTCAAATTATCCTTTAGAGTCAAGACAAAAATCAGGGAAAACGGTAATGTCAGACCATACAGCTACATGGACATCGTGCATGAGCTGCCAGGCTGCATGGTCATTAGTCTGCTCCCTTACATATTATTCCATTTTATTACCATTTAAACACAATGACCCTAAAATAACCTCTTTCGTCCAAAAATGCGATTTGAAGAATCGTCGTCACAATTGTCTTCGAACATCACCAGCAATAAAACCTAAAAGTTTTAAAAGTTACAAATATTCAACAAAGTACTTTTGAAGGTCGGTCTTTTAAAAAAAGTGGATTTAATAAATCATATTATTAGCCTAACCAGGGTTGCTAAATAAAGTCATGTCAAATATAATTCTGTCATCTTCTGTGTTGTTCCAAACTGTCGGAAACTGCTGTTTTTGGATGAAACAGGTTTTAGGGTCGTTGCGTTTAATGGTGATAGTGTTTAAACTGTTGAGCAATTTCAGTAATTTTTTCAACTATAAGTAACTAATGAAATTGGCTTTCCGGTCATTGGTGCTACGTACATATTTGTTTTTAATATGAAATATATTTTGGGGGTTTGGGTTCTGCTTTTTTTATGCACCCTGTAGTAATGATCCATGGCTACTATTATACCCTAAAGTTGTGCGCATTTAGTTTTCCCAGGGGCAGATCAAGGAAATTTCGCAGGTTTTTTTTCATCAGCAACAAAATCTGAAAATGTACACAAGATTTTTTCTCCGGCCGCTGTAAAATCAAAAGCTGGGGGGGGGGGGGGGATCCGCGCCTGTTTTCCCCAGATATCAACAAGTAGTCTCGCCAAACGTCATTATTGATGAGCTTCAAATTCACAAAGTTACCCGTACTTACTGGCACATTTACCCTAACAAAAATAAATGGAAAATCATGGGGAAAATGAAAATGTCTTAGTATTTAGGGGGAAAAAAAACACGGGGGGGGGGGGGGGGAGGGAATGAGGTGTCCGTAGATTGGGCTAAAAATTAGGCGAAGGGTTACCTAACGTGTGAGACTTGAACAAGTACAAGGAAATCCCCTTGCAACAACTCCTGCTGGAGAATTAAGTGCCTGTTCCCGGGGCATTTCCTACCGTCAAACCCGGGGATTAGACCCGGTCGTAGTGGCGGAAATATCATGCTTGGAGTATTGGTTGGAGGGTGATTTCCCGTAGAACGACTTGAGCTAAGTTTCTTTTACTTTACTAGTTTTGGCGGAGTCCGCCATTTTTGTATAAGCACAGCGAGTATGGTTCAATTATACGTGTTGACGCTACGTGTCGCTGAAAAATACTAGGAGTCTTCTTTGTGTTACAGGGCTATTTAAGGGACATGTGGTGGGCACGGAGACTGTGGCTTGGGTGCTATTCTTTTCAGGGAGGTTTGTGCGCATGCGCACTGACATGCAAATGTAGGTAAACAGAGGTGAAGTGTTTTCTGAAATGGAATAAACAGTTTATACACTAGAGCTGTTGTCAATGTAATATTTGACCAAAATATCTGGTGTAGACATCCCTGTTGTGGTATTGTCATGTACAATTTTCGAGATATATGATAAAAAAAATTAGGTTTTTGATAAAAGTGTCGTGAATTGAGATAATAAATGATAAACTACACATCTCCAGACACTACAATGGTAGTCATCGTATAGATTAACCATGCATGAAAACATAGCTGTATAGACCACATTTGCGCTTACCAGGTATAGTTTTTGAGATATTGCCAAAAAAGGGATTTCCGGTAATGGCGGTGCTTTATTACGTCATTTCGGAGCTTAGGCCACGCCCTAGACCCAGCAGCAATGCATTTTTGTGATGTTCTCATGACACACTTTCACCCTATGAGGTCGACTGTTCCGGCACTTTTCGCATGAATGAATGTTCTGGGCTCCTAGTCTATACCTATCAGGTCAAATGGAGAAAAAAATGCAAAGTATCTCACTGACAATCTCTGATGAACAAAAATCAAATTGGAGCAACCATCGCATTGTATACCATTCTGAACACGATACCACACACAGAGGCCCCCTTCAATAGGGGAAAGCATTGTGCCAGCTATTATTCAATTCATCCGTTGTGGGGACAGGGCAATAGGTGCAATTGTTTCTTTATACATGTTAGTAAGGTCATTTACCTTCATGCACATGTGTGAACATATCATGTGATTGACATATATCACATGATTTCAAAGATTTATGAAAAAAAAATTATAAATTATAATGAGTAATTTACTTGAGTAGTGATAAACATGAGTCATTACAATTCTTAAAGGGAATGTACATCATTGGCTTTTGCTTTAATTTCCAGAAATGAACTATTTGAGGGATAAGTATAATAAATCAAATTATTGTTGCATTGACATGTTTGAAGTTTTGTGTTCGAAAATGCTGGAAAAGCCAAGAAAAACAAATATGTTCAAGTGGTCTGGTTCCCTGACTCCACTGAAAAGTAGGGATCAATTTATAGATGCCGGAAAATTGTACGGTAAGGGAACCAGTCTAGCTGGCCTGCCCCCATTCATGAACATGCAACCAATAGCAAACAAAATTTGGACTGAAAAAATGGTAAATTTGGAGCAGCAGTTGAAAAATAGTCAGGTTTTTCCAACGGTGGTCGGCCGACCACCGTTGGAAATGTAAACAAAAATACCATTTACTTGAAAATGACTTCACACCAGGTGCCATAATTTTACAGGATGCTTTAGACTGTCATTTACCAACATCCTGTAAGAGCTTTCGTAAAAACTTGGTAGGTTTATTTTTTGATGCTTGCAAATGTTGTGTTCTCCCTTTAAGCTGCAATTCAACAAAGCCGAACAGTCTTGCAGGTCCACTTTACCAAGTTATTTTTTTTCTGCATACAGTCATTTTTTTACCTTTATCCATATTAGTATTGAATTTGTTTTCGGTCCCCATTTAGTGCAGTAAAATATTCACTGAGAGATTTTGCCTAGGATTGAAATTGACAATTCTTCATTTTTTTATTTAGCGTCCCAAAGATCACAATATTGATAACAGCAAGTGCATGAGGTTGATGCAACAAACAAATAGCCAGACTCTTGTAAACACTCTTCAATTGAACACAACTGTGATGAAGTCAACATGCACATTTTGATCACACAATTGGACCAACTGGTTGATGAAATGCCGAACTGTAGTTGGCGGTACGTTAAAAAAAAAGTAATACAAATATTGAGTGGATCAGCGTGGAATGGGAGGTATATTATCGCAACGTAAAATCTGGACTTTTCCATTTCAAGAGGCGAAATACACATGGATCCTTGTCATTTGATACATTTGAACTTTTATTTCAATACAAAATTGGTGAAAATGTATTTCTCTCTTCCAAACCACAAGTTCACGAAAATGTTTGAACCCAACGCTGTAGCGCTGGCTCTTTGGAACAATACGCGCTACGCGCTACGCGCAACGCTGAGGAATCTTAAATCTTAAAGGTAATACAACATTTGCTTTTGTTGTGATTTTCAGAAATGGATGGATTTAGGGGGTTAGTATTTTATAGCAAATATTGTTACACTGACTTGTTTGAAGTTTTGTGTTCATATAGACGCTGGAAAAAAACCAAGCACACAATCATGTTCTGGTAGTCTGGTTCCCTGACCCCACTTAAGATGCAACGGAGCAATTTATAGACGTCAGGGAATTGCAAGGTCAGGGAAGCAGTCTAGCTGGCTTGCGCCCGTTCATGGGTGTGTAATCGATCGCAAACAAAATGCGGACTAACTAAATATGGTAAATTGGGGGCAGTATTGGAAAAAAAATTTTTTGTTCCAACGCTGGTGGGCTGACCAGCATTGGAAATTGATACAAAATACCACTTTTCTTGAAAATGTCAACACACCAGGTGCCATGATGTTACAGGCTGCTTTAGACTGTCATTCACTAACAGTCCAGTAAGGTATTTTATAATAATTTCGTTGTCTTATTTTTTAATGTTTGCACATGATATACTCCCTTTAAACAGTTATTCATATTAACAAAATGTTTCATGTGATTTCTTGTACACCATATGTTAAGTAAATGAAACATACCTAGCTATTTTAATGGCCATAAGAAAAGGTGTTTTGCTTCGTCATTCAATCATATGTACCAAGGCTACTAATGTCATGAAAAAAAAAACCAATGAAAGTGGTTCATTCTGATACCTACCTATCACGTCTTCGGCAGTGTTTGTTCTCTTGATCTCCATCAGAGCTGTGAAAAACACTTCCCTCTGATCCACGCTAGTGGACTGTTTGTGCCTCCATTTGACCAGCATATTGAAGATGTGTTTCTGTGTCTGGCCTGGGTCATCCATCACGATGCGGTCGATCTCTGCAGCGCTTAAACCGAGATGTGTAGCCAGCTTCCGCCATTCAGAGCCAAGCATACCAGAGATCTTGTGTAGAATAAGGTCACTGAAACCTGCAAACAGACACGAATCAATTAATGGGGTAACAATAATTATTACAAGAAGATCTCTACTATGTTTCGATTAAACTTCAAATGTGAAAGCATTGATGTTACTGTTTCAGATTCTTATATAGATACCAGGCCAATTGCTTGGTACAATAACTAGCGCAGCATATTCGACATTAAATGGGACTCACTGTGTATAATATAGCGTGCTCGAAATGGCCTTTACCTTACTTGTATGTTGCAATGGTTCTTTTGATTTGAATGTTTATTTATCAGAGAAAATGTCATTGTCTCATTGAGTAACATACCTTGTATTGGTTTTCGTGATAATATGCCTGGATTTGAAGCTTAACATGGAAATGTTTGCCACCTTCTGTCTCATAATAGTTTTGACCGTGTGTGTGGCCGCACACGTGGGTCGAGGTTGACTGCACACGCTTTAAGGTGATACCATTGTCCACAATAGATATTTTAAACTGTGTATTTACATTTTTGATCCAACAATTCTTGTTAGTTTATGTTCTAAAGTAGATAACAGAAACAATAATTGACACACAACACAACGTCCAATGCAATAAATAATCTGAAATAAAATAACCATCACTAGTTGTTTTGAAAACACAAGTGGACCGATTTTGTTTTTTAAAGGGAAGTCCGACACTCCCCAAGGATAATTCCGTTAACAACGGCTGCATGCGCACTGTGGTCATTGACTAAACGTGGTTGCAGAAAAAGTAGTTCCAAGCAGGGCAGTTGCTTTGTGAAATAACTGGTAAAATTGTTTCGCCATTGAAGGGGATCATGCTCAGAATGGTATATATTTGATTTTATTCATCAAAGATTGTCAGTGAGTGAGATATACCTGGATGCTGTGAGCTAGATGAGGTTTCAATATTTTGTCTGAGCATTGACAAATACAAAACATTAGATCTGAGCGAGAATGGAAATACATGTATGGAAAAAACCAAAACCCACCCGCTTTTTAATCCCCAGTAAAATCTAGGGCATATTTAAGGATGCATTCAGACTTGATCCCTTACCTTTCTCAACACTTCCCCAAAAATAGGAATGCAAGCAGAAAAAAAAAACCAAACATGAAAAGACATAAATTATGAAACTCAAATCGAAAGTAAAACTTCAGTATGTTCCTCAACAAATGAGTTTATAACAGGCATTTGTCTTTGATATAGTAATGCAAATTAGTTTTAATGCGATTACTTGTTTGCCCCTTTCAAACTTTCTTAGGACCAAAATTTAGTTTACAATACAAAACTCATGCACCTTAAATAGTTAATTCATGTAAACAAATTGTTTCATGTGATTTCTTGAATACCATTTGTAAAGTAAATTAAACGTACATGTAGCTATTTTAACGGCCAGAAATAAAGGTGTTTTGCTTTGTCATTCAATCATATGTACCAAGGCTACTAATGTCTAATGATACCTACCTATCAGCTCTTCAACAATGTCCGTTCTACCGAGCTTCATCAGCACTTTGTATAACACCTCCCCCTGTTTGCCCCTCCATTTGACCAGCATGTTGAAGATCTGGTTCTCCGTCTGGCCTGGGTCATCCATCATGATGTGCTCGATCTCTGCAGCGCTTAAACCAAGATGTTTAGCCAGCTTCTGCCATTCAGAGCCAAACATGGCAGAGATCTTGTACAGATCAAGGTCACTGATACCTGCAAACAGACACGTATCAATTAATAGGGTAAAGGAAGCTTCTGCGAAAAAAACCTAATAAAGTTTCCTTCTGATCCTACTGATTGTGCCTCAGATCAGAATACAGGAACAACTTTTTTTGCCTGGGATTGGAGCTAATTGTCCAACCATATGCAATGTTTTCCAAACAGAACCGATTGTTGCTCAACAATTTCATGGGATCGCCCTCCCTTGTTTTCAAGAAATATATATTCATATAATACCCTTTCCTCTGTCTCATCGCTAGCTTTAACGTTATATTTTGGGACTATTTAACCATTCACCCATTTGTGATTATCTATACCTCCTGTTGTTATTAACGATGTCTTCATCACTTTCTCTTCATAGCTGTCTTCAGCGTATTCGGTTGGATCACTACTGTAAGCCGTTGTTGCTGTGCTGCTTTCTCCAAGTTGGTTATGCTGTACCTCTTCCATGCTGCTCGAGTCCTCTTCATCTGTTAGAAAAAGTAATTCAGACAATGAAAGAGTTATTTTTAAACATAATTTAGAAAAGGAGTCAGATTGTAGTTTTAATGTTACAGCATTAGGCTACCTTTCTGCTGGTCCTTTTCCAATTCGTCAAAGAATCTGCAGGCCCGATCGTAGTCTCTTTCTGGTATAGTTGCCTGGATAGCCAAGTCACTCTTATCTTCAGTTGTCAGTTCATCTGTGATGAGAATCTCTGTCAGTTTCTTGGCGAGTTCTCCAGTGGTGTACATACTCCAGAGTTTGTTCAGGCCCTCCCGACTCTTGAAGCGAACAACAAATGTCACAGACCCAGATGTTACTTCCTCAAGCTCCCCGTCACAAGATTGTATGAAAGCTGAGAACTGCTTCAGGATATAACCCACTCCCTCTGTGTCACGTAAGGTAGTCATGGCTGTCCAGAGAATTTTAGTCATGCCACTGTCCTCGCTACCCTGCCTTGTTACTCCTGTTTCTATTGACATTTTTGGAAACCCTGGGGGGGGGGATATAAGGTGACACTTCTTCATTATCACAAGTACCGGTAGTTTGATATAACAAAGGCTATGGACTCTTCGTGTTCCTAGCAACCCTACATTCCGTATAGGAAAAACACGGCCTTCTGTATACACATATGCTAGTTAATACTCTTTATAATAAGTAAGATTTGAGGCTTTGCATGGTGGAGATACTAAATAATGAAAGGTTGCGGAAACCCCATGTGCGAATAATTTCTCAACTAAGAGAATGGTTCTGAAAAGAACCAGAGGTATAAACTCGACGTTCTGGTCAGTATGCTCTGACCGTCTTGGTCAGAAGACGGTCAGAGCATATTGACCGGAACGTCGAGTTTATACCTCTGGTTCTTTTCAGAACCATTCTCTTAGTTCAGAAATTATTCGCACATGGTGTTTCCGCAAACCTTTCATTATTTAGTCTTTATAATGTCAGTTGGCGTATACCATGGGACCGCTTCAAATCTGTTTCTCTTTTGCATTATGCATATTTAAACCGAATTTGTATAAATTATGGATGAGGCCGCACCAATTTTGCCATTTTAATTGCTCGGACACATTTTTCGACATATTGTTTTTGGCTGTAGAGGGAAAAAAGATAAGAAATCAGAGTGCAGTTTATGAAAACTTGAAATGAATTCACGATTCTTTCCGACTGGGCCAACTTAAATATATGATGTCGGCCCACTTGGCGATGAATATGCATGTTCAGTTTGAGGTGTCTAAACTGCATTCTGATTTTTCATCAACCTCAGTTTAAGCGTAGCTTGTAATCTATATACTGAGGGTTCAGAATGTGGTTTTGACCTGAGCAAGAAACACCAACAGACCTCAAAATCAAATCAAGCAGCCAGTTGAAGTGCTTTCACATAAACAAAAATCTGTTCTTTATACATATTTATCTGACGCACATTTTTCTTTTCAATTTCATCTATCGCTAGTACTTATAGTTCCATATATTTTACTCTTTTCACTGTCATTGTTTGACAATCTGGACATCTGATCGTTTTATTACATTAGGGTGATACACGTTTTTACGCATATCTCGCTATTGAGTGATTGGCTGGCTACTGAGTATGTGGCTTTTCGGTTGACTGTATGATTGAAGCGAGAAAGAACAAAAGACTAGGAAGGAAGCAAGTGAGAGAGAAATGACACATTGATATTTGGAACATGTCTTACCTGAACTTTCTAATGTAATGTTAAAGTTAAAAGTCGAATGATTATCATCTCCCACGATGACAGGACAATTTTCGCCCTTGACAGAAACTACAGGTCCATGACCTGGTTTTTGGTGTGTTGACCCTTTCAGTCCATACTCCTCGGATGATTGCAAAGTCTCTTTCTGAATGTCCTGATGTGTTCCTCCTGCCTCTTGCTGATTTTGTCTCTGTCCCTCAGATGATGAGGTGCTTTTCAGCTTGCTTTGTTCTTTAGCCCCTCTTTCTTGAACTTCTTGGTGAGATTTGTCTCGATGACCAACATCTCCCTGTCCCTGTCTTTCAGATGATGTAGTTCTTCTCTGCCTGTTCTGTTCTTTAGCTCCTCCCATTTGAGCCTCTGGTTAAGGATTAATAACACAATTTTTCATGTGATTTTTGGTATTCCGTAGATAAAGTAAATTCAACACAACTCGCTTTTTTAACGGCAAGAAAAAAGGGTGTTTTGCCTCCTCATTCAATCATATGTTTCAAGGCTACTAATGTCATGAAAATAACGATTGATGTGGTTCATTCTGATACCTACCTATCATGTCTTTAACAATGTCCGTTCTGCCGATCTCCATCAGAGCTGTGCATAACGCGTCCCTCTGATCCGTGCTAGTGGATTGTTGGCGCATCCATTTGACCAGCATGTTGAAGATCTGGTTCTCTGTCTGGCCTGGGTCATCCATCACGATGCGGTCGATTGTTGCTGCACGTAAACTGAGATATGTAGCCAGCTTCCGCCATTCGGAGCCCAGCTTGTTAGAGATCATGCGTAGATCAAAATCACTGATACCTGCAAACAGACACAAATTATTTAATACAGTAAAGAACGTTTCTGAACAAAACTTGTATATTTCTTGTATATTATGACCGTTAAGATCGGGCTAAACATGAAAATTATACAATCTTGCATATATCTTATGCTATCCAAACCATTAACTCTAGTCACTGAGGAAGCAAAAAGATTTCAACCTTACTAGAAACACCTTTGTTATAAGTACAGCATCTAATTATAGAATATTGAGACACATCTGACACTCAGCAATAGGTGGGCACAAGGTCAGGTGTGGGGTCAAGACTATTTTTAAAACATGAATTGTTCTGGTCAAAATTATTCAAAATTGATGTGTTTCCCCTTCAAATGTTCTTAGGACCGAAAGTTGGTTAATAATAAAGGAGTGGTGAGCCTTAAACAGACAGTATGTGTAGTTCATGTTATTAAAAGTGTTTCATTATAAAAGGGCCCATGTAATGTAATTATTTTGAAGCCATCCTTGAAAAGGGGCCTTTGTGTCCCATTATGCTATTAAAATTTGCATATTAATGAGCAAAAGTGTAATGTCATTGCATTGAGGCAAAAACCTCAATGTTACAGCTATTTCAGCACCATGATTTGCCAGAATTGGGGATATTTTGCTGTTGTCAATTTTGTTTTCCCTGGTGATTCGTTGATGTTTCAGTACATGGCAGGAGGCCAATGAACAAAGTTTTCATACAAATGTTTTTAATGACCAAGTAATGGGTTCACATTTTGAACGAAAACCTATCAATTTAACAGTGTCTTCCTGAAATGACATCACAGCAACAACGCCCTAAGTTGTCCTGAAAAGCATGGAACATTATATGTTTAAAGAAGTGCACTTTTCACCAAATGTTACCAAAAGGGATGTTAAACAGTTTTCATACAAAAATAGAGGAATAGCACAGTGCACAAATTGTGTTCCCAAGTACAATTCATGTCATTGCGCCTTTAATTTAAGGTACACCATAGGTAAAGTAATACAGTTTATCCACAGATCCTTATAAAAAAGCACACCTTACTATTTTGATGGCCATAAAAAAAAAACAATGTTTTGCCTCGTCATATGTACCATGTCATGACAAAAAAATTGATGTGGTTAGTTCCAGTGATGTAGTGCCTTGATGCTAGGCCTTGGCCTTAAGGCTGCCTTAAGGCTGGATTTTAGGGCCTTGGCCTTGGCCTCGAGGCTTGAGGGCAAAAGCCTTGGCCTTGGCCTTGGCCTTGAGGGTTCAGGGCCTTGCAATTTTGAGTCAAGGCTCTTCAAGGCCCATAGATTTTTGCATTTTCCAGATAAATCTGTTCGAAATTTTGCTGTTACCATTTTAATCGTATTACCATGGAGGAGGGAAGCACCCTATAGATTTGTGTGTTGGGCACACTTCCACTTTTGTAGCATCACATTTTGTTACCATTGTAGTAGATTTGCTGCATAAATATTCCGTACACTTGTGGGGCTAATGAGATGATCACTTTAATTGCATATAACTACAGAATAGATCTGATGTCTCCCTGATACATGTAAGTGCTAAAGATTTGCATGTATCTGTTTTAGATAATGCTGATATTTCTGACCATGTTGGGCCAGCAAATAAAAATTTCCCAAATCAGTTTCTTGGATCCCCCTTTTGTTACACTTGGGAGAATTGTGTGTCAATATAGAAGTAAATCATTATTTTGTTTAGTTAAACCATATTGAAGACCTGAACTTATACTTTAATAGATACAGGGCAGTCATAAAACGGTGTAGGCCTATGTGAGCATGTTGATTGCAATTAAAGAAATGTTGTTCTTCGTAACGAGCAATTCGTGATGATAAGGGCGGATCCAGGGGGCCCAAAAGGGGCCATCCCCCCCCCCCAAAAAATACGAAACCATTTTTTTTTAATGTGACGTCGTAATAAAGGCAGGCAATGAGTACACCACCATCTTTTCCTCAAAAAACATCGGTTAAAATGGTCAGAAATTGCCTCAAATCGCACCACAGAGCATCTCAAATCCAAATTTTTTCGGGGCCCTTAAGCGGGCCCCGAAGCCCAAGCCGTAATTTTTTGACCCACTTTTTTGTGGGGGACCAAAATTTCTTTGCCCCCCCCCCCCCAAAATGTGTTCTGGATCCGCCCTTGCGTGATGATGTGTCACTCATGTGACTTTAATTAGTTCTATATCAGAGGTCATTTCATATAACAGGGCCTTGGCCTTGAGGGTTAAGCCTTGGCCTCGAGGCTTGAGGGTCAAAGCCTTGGCCTTGGCCTTGGCCTTGAGGGTCAAAGCCTTGGCCTTGGCCTTGAGGGTCAAAGCCTTTGCTCCAACACTGGTTAGTTCTGATACCTACCTACAAAGTCTTCGGCAATGTTCGTTCTACCAATCTTCACCAGAGCTGTGCATAACACTTCCCTCTTTTTGCGCCTCCATTCGACCAGCATGTTTAAGATCTGGTTCTCTGTCTGGCCTGGGTCATCCATCATGATGTTGTCGATCTCTGCAGCACTTAAACCGAGATGTGTAGCCAGCTTCTGCCATTCGGAGCCAAGCCTCTCAGAGATCTTGCGTAGAACAGGGTCACTGAAATCTGCTAACAGACACGAATCAATTTATACCGTAGAAACAATTATTACCAGGAGATCTCTTTTGTGTTTAGACTGTGTGTTTACATTTTCAATCTAAAGTGCTAATCCTTGCCGTTTGTCTGACCTTCATTCACACAACAGAAATAATTGATACACAATACAAAGTTCCATGATATAAATAATCTGAAATAAGATAACGAAACTTTTTGCAAAATGTTCAGTTTCGAAAACTTGAGTAGAGTGATTTTTTTCAAAGGGAAATCCGAGATTCCCCGATCCCCCGAGGATCGTTCCATTCCCAACTGACGCATGCACACTCTGATCACTGACTAAAACTGGTTGCAGAAAAAAGAAGTTCCATGCAGGGCGGTTGCTATGTGAAATAGCTTGTAAAATTTTTTTGCCATTGAAGGGGCTCTCTGTGCGTGGTATTACATGTATGCTCAGAATGCAATGCGGTGGTTGCTCCGATATGATTTTTATTTATCAGAGATTGTCAATGAGTGAGATACTTTGCATTTGTTCTCCACCTGGGAGTAATTTGGTTTGTGTGATGAGACAGCTGGATGCTGTGAGGTCAGGGAGTTGAGGTTTGAAGAGTTTGTCTGAGCTTTACATCACATAAAACATTAGATCTGAGCGAGAATGGAAACATGAATAAAGATTACTGATCATGAAAAAAACCCAACTTTTTGCCAAAAAAAAAAAGATCAGGCTAAACAGGAGATCTTTAAAGTCAGGCTAAACATGAAAATTATACAATCTTGCATATATCTCATGCCATCCCAACCAGTAACTCTATCACAGTGGAAACAAAAATATTTCAACCTTACAAGAAACACGTTTGTAATGAGTATGGCGACCAACTACAAAAGATATATTGAGAAACATATGATACTCGGCAATAGGGACAGTCACTAGAATGAAAAAGGTTATTAAGTGCACAGGTGTTCTTGTTCTACATTACCCCCGAGGACAGACACACAAAGGGAGAAAAAAGGATTCTTTCAGTCCTTGGAAGTTGGGTCTTTTGTTCAAAAAGGTCCTCTGTAGTAGGTTCGTGTGCTTAGTCTATGGAAGAGTGTTATATTAAAGGGACAAAGGGAAACACAAAGCATTGTCCTTGGGAGTATAGTAATTCAAGAGTGTAATGCACAAGGTTATGTGTCAGGTGATGACAATTTTGGGGGCTAAAAAACTATGAACCCTTCAGGTCAAAATTATTGCTGCGATTGTGCTCTTTTCAAATCTGTAAAAAAAAAAAAAAAAATGACCAGGGTTGACAAACGACTCGTTTAGCTTGATGGCATCACAAACGTGATTTATTAATTTCAGGTATACCATAGATACACAGAGCTCCCAACATTCAGATTTCAGAAATAGTACTTTCATCGCGCCGGTATTGTTCGGCGCGTCACCATTTAAACAAAAAGGCAGTCAAATCCCGTCACAACAGTACGATACTACTAAGTAATTCCCACAGAGTGTAACCCATTCCATTCTATTCTTGTTTAATGCTGACAATGAATTTTGTTTTTGTTTGTCCACATTGATACTGTTTGGCAATATTTTGCTATTGGGGAACATCTGGGAAAAAATGTTGCAACCTGACGCCAATTTTTTCTTCATAATCTCAATGAAGGTCATTCATTGCAAAAAATGATGATAAGACATGAATCTGGGACTGAGAAACATTTCAAATTTTGTTAGAAAATTCCTAGAAAATGTTCTTGACTCTCCATAGACTTTGTACACAACTGCGTAAGTAGCGTCAGGTTTTAATATTTTTTCCAATGTTACCTCGGCGTTTTATATCAACGTGTCCAAGCTGAAGCTGGTATGGTGAGTTTCGGTGTGTTTTTAACATTTTCTGCTGACTGATCATGTTTACCCATTGCGATGTGCTTCTGGCGATCATTTCGACTGGCGTGACTCACACAAAAATCCGCGTTCCACAGCGTACAAATACCAAAATAATCTGAACATATGCTTCAAAAATATCTGCCGTGGCTTTGGCTGTATTTTAGATTGTTTGGTAGACATATTTCCAACATACACTACCACTGACTAAACAGGAAAACAACTCGATGAAACGAAGCATTCCACGGTACGTAACGTTAAACCAAGATGGCCGGCGTGTACATCCCGACCGCGGGACAACTAGACCCGTGGGACAACTCGACCGGCGCCTCGCCACCATCGTACCCCCGCAAACCAAGCCGCGATGTGTACATGCACGGCGCCCATCATGCATGCCGCACCGTCCAAGCAAGTCGAGTTGTTTCACGAAAAGCATGCCTGTGCAGAAAAACATGCCTGCGCAGATTGTCACTGTCATAGACTGGCTACCCGTCCTTCGGACATTATAAGCGAACTCCTTACGTGAATATAAGGCGGGAATGGCACTTTTTTTCAATGAATATTTTTTGTTAAAACAACATCGTAAAAAATTGTAAATTTGAAGAATGAAACCGTAAAAGCCTAAAATGGGTGGAAAATAGTAAAAGGACGCCAAAATCATACATGTTGGGAGCTCTGGGTACATGCAGCGCAATACAGTTAATTCTCCCTGGGTTCCTTCAATAAGGACGTACACATGCATGTAGCTATTTTGATGGCCATAAAAAATGGTGTTTTGCCATGTCATGCAATCATACGGTATGTACCAAGGCTACTAATGTCATAAAAATAACGATTTGATGTGGTTCATTTTAATACCTACCTATCATGTCTTCGGCTATGTCCATTTTGCCCATCTCCATCAGAGCTGTGCATAACACTTCCCTCTGTTTGCGCCTCCATTTGACCAGCATGTTGAAGATCTGGTTCTCTGTCTGGCCTGGGTCATCCATCATGATGTGCTCGATCTCTGCAGCGCTTAAACCGAGATGTGTAGCCAGCTTCTGCCATTCAGAGCCAAGCCTCTCAGAGATCTTGCGTAGAACGGGCTCAGTGATATCTGCAAACAGACATGAATCAATTTTTACGGTAAACAACATTTCATGTTTCTTACTTCGTTCAACAGCTTGTTTATGAGTAAAAATGCTTACGCTTATGTTCAGCACGGCAACTTTGGACACTTATGCAGTTCTCTTTCTGATTCTATTGATTCTCTTTGTCTCAGATCAAAATGAGAAGAACGCTGACTCACTGTGATAAGTTGGTGCACATGCAGTGTTTTTCTTTTGTAGACATTATGAAAAATGTAATACATAGTTTGTCTCCAATTCGTCCACTCATAAAAAGTTGTATCTGGCAAAGCGGAATATTAAAAAGTACTTTCTTAGGCTTTATAATTTACCTGGAACTTGGGGGTGGTCATCATCCAAGTTTGTTTCTGAAAAGAAAATAATATCAAATGTATAGATCTGCATTTGCCTTTACAGTAGAAATAACACTGTACTGTGAAAAGACACATACAAATCAGAAGAACGCAAACTATGGCTAAATAGGTCAGCTAATAGAGCACTGGAACGGTGATTCAGATCTCACTCTAGTAAAATTACTTAACTAATCTGATTTTCTTTTCTTTTCTGGTAACCAGTGCGATTGCCTACTACGCATGTGCATTTAACCTGTCTGTGAAACCTCGCGTACATGCACTTGGTAAACAGCAAAATTAGCGGCTGACATGTAATGGTGAATGGACCAGTGAGAACTCGGCTCTCGATCATGAATAAGTATGAGGTATAGTACTATGCGTAATGACAAATAACACTGTACCATGTGTACTGTGAAAAAAAAAGCATTTACAAATGAAGGCACCTCAAACACAGAACTGAGCACTGATGGAATGGTGATTCAGAGGTTGTCTGTTCAAATCTAGTTAATGTCTTTACTAATGTGTTTTATTAAATAATCAAAGAGAAAGAGATATAACTTGTCTCATCAGTGTTGGCGGGCAGCAAGCGGCCAACAAAAAAATTAAAGTACTAATTCCGATTCGGATCGATTCTTCTGTCTCATGTCAAAAAATTAATTAGAAATCTGCTAGTCTGCTTAAAAAAAATCAAAAACAAAAAGATACCACTTTTCTTGTCAGTGAAATTCGTGTACCCCATCAACGGCCAGAAAAGGAGAGTTGGGGTGACCTAGACTGGTTCCCGATCTATCCACTGCGTATTTCGAATGCTCACGCGAAGGCGCAGTGGCTATAGCTTTTGCACATTCAGGAAGTCGTGCGTACTTTGCGCGCGAACCAGTACAGTACAGTACGCGCACGCTGTGTGTCCCGTCCACGGAGCTCTCAAAAGAGGTAAAAACACACCCTCTGAGATCTGAAATCGTTTTATTCTTAATATCAAAATCGCGCATTTTTCTTTATCCATTGATATATGTTTTTGCTTCAAAATACAAATATCCTCTTACCTTCACAGTGACTACGGCGTTTCCCAATGTATTGATCTGCAATAACACCACCAATAAATTGTCATTATTTTGAAGGATCTCATATTTCAGGGAAACAATTATGGTTAAGGACACAACCACTGTCGTAGTCTTGGTTCCCAAGACATCCTTAGCTGTTAGCGGTGTGATAATGCGCGCATGAGCTATTGGACTGTGCAGCGATTCACCAAAGTGGACACTACACATTTATTACAAGCATGCACACATACCAACAAGCAGCACAAAGGACGTTATTTGACTTCTTTGTGAGCGGTTCGCTTTGCAAGTCAGGTTTTTGAAGCATGGTGGGTGCCTCAGAAAGCATGGCGGGGCACCAAGGTATTTTTACAGGTTGGAGAACACTGGATATATGTAAATGTACAGAAGACGAGAGAACTAAATCGCATAATCATGAGCTCTCTTCCTGTAATTTCATGAGTCCATATCATGTTTTGTAATAGCTCATGTGGATATTGATTACATGCATCTGGTTTCAAGGCAAATCGGTTGGAAGATTTCCATTTCTTCTCTAACCCTATATGATGACAGACGTGCCATGAATTCACTTCAGAAGGGGGTGGAGTACAAAACAAGTAAACAAAATGGAAAGCCAATAACGTTCAATCCTGAGATTATACCAGTATTCACATCACTTACATATTGCAAAACAAAATGCCAACAGAGCCACCAGAAAGCCACCAATCCCTCCAACTATTCCTCCAACTTTTCCAGCGATCTTGTAAGTAACATCCAAGTCATGTCCACCACTTCCAGTTGCAGACGGCGTATTTGTAGTCATGATGATGCTACCAAACCCTGCCATTGCTGTTCTTGTCAACAACCTTTTAAAAAGAAAGTTACGAGCACGAATTGTAAGTGAGCTGCATGCTGGAGGTGTTTGTTATAAAGACACTACAATCTTACGAATGGATTTTTTTTAATCCGAGGGCTGATCCAAGGAAGTGATTGGTGTCACTCACCACCCTGAAAGTCAAATACAAATTATTTACAAAATGGAAAACAAATCTTAATTTTTATTTTACCTTCTTTGAATAAATGTCAATCACTCAATATTGCAAATCTTGAATTCACTGTTTCAGAGAGTCCTTGATCTTCAAATGAGTAGACTACAACGCCCCATCCTCTCCTCTGGAAAATCAACTACATGTACATGTACTGAAGTCACATCCTTTGCATACTTATTGCAACTTTTATTTGGTGATCGGGCTATTAATGTCAGATTTTGGTGATTGGGACAATAATCAAATTTCACCGCAACTTTTCTTCACAGTGGTTAATAGTTTGAAACTGAAGATCAGTCTTGATACAGAGGGGTAAATATTTTAGTGACATCATTGTGACATCATCAAGAAAAACATCATGATTCTCATATAAACTCGATGATACAACCGTTGATTTTCACTCCAGTTTGAGGAATTTGCAGAGACAGGCCAATTCCTCAAACTGGAGTGCAAATCAATGGTTGTATCATCGAGCAAGTGGACAAATACCTTTATCTTGGCCATACAATCACACAGGATGGGCGTTGTGAAACAGAGACTTGAAAAAGAATTGGCATAGCCAAAACAAATTTTCTGAATATATGTACTCACAGCTAGAAAGTTAAACCTCAAATTAAGGCTACATCTGTTGCTACATCATCTCAACACTGGTGTATGCGGCAGAAACCTGGACTTTACAAGAAGACTCCATAAAGAGGCTGGAAGCGCTAGAAATGTGGTTTTACCATGCCGGGAAAATGCTGAAAATCTCCTATCACAATCACAAATGCAGAGGTTTTGGAAAGAGTAAACAGGAAAAAAAAACACTAATACATGACATAAAGGAGAGAAAGCTACAATATTTGGGGCACATAATCCGAGCTGATAGTCACCAGAGGCAGCTCAAAGAGGGAAAGGTGAAAGGAACGTGAAAGAGAGGATGCCCCAGACGCAAGTGTACAACAGACATCTTGGAGTGGAGAGGCAAGACGTATGAGGGATGTGTGAGAGCAGCGCAGAACAGACAAGGTTGTCTGATAGCCCACCTGCTGGCAAGCGGTAGGTACCATGACTGATTGAACTTATGGTTCCAGACCAGTAAATAAACTTCCATTGACCCCAATGATAAATGCTCCCACTTCAGAAATTCCGGAAAAATACTCACAACCAGTCTCCAAGGTGTTCGAGACACACATCAAATTAAAGCTTATTTCATCATCTATCATTTTCTTTTCAATTTAAGGGGGGGGGGGGGTTAACGGCTGACTTTTAGGAGAAATTTCCATCTGAAGATGATCACCCCTTAAAATAGTCCTGAAGCCCATTGCCATTTTGAAAAACGTTGCCTACAATCCATTGAAAAATAGAGCACTTTTAGGGCCCAAATTTCATCCAAATTGAATGGAACTACAAGCTCACAGTCCTGTGCACGGCTTCCACCCGTATTTTTTTACAAAGCCTCCAGTTCATGGCCCAGAGTATGCTCAAATACTGAAGATTTTGAGGGCATGCAAATCGTGATTTGGCCGGCGTAGGCAATTTCGGACCGATTTACTGGCCTGCAACCTTATGAGCCAAATGAACAATCCGGTGTTCGTATACTTTATCTGATAGGCCTTACACCTTAACATTGACAAATGTATTTTGATTTCCTAAGGCAAAGTTCATACAGTGGTCGAATTAAAAAATATAAACAGTCCTCAGAATCAGAAGAAAAATTTATTTCTTCGAAACAGTTCTTTAAAATACTTTAAACTGTAATTTCTGGATTGAATTGAGTACCGTGATCATTTTTTTTTGTGGTGTGGATACTGTCTTTTGCAATCATATGGAGAACTAGGGAGCATTTGCTCACTTGCCACAAGTGCAGCTCTGTTTACGTGGGAAGACTGGCTCATGTCTAGGCGCTCTGAGCAAACTTTTGTTAATATGCAGAAAGTGTGTCGGTTAAACTTACTCCCTCGCATTGCATCACAAAATATAGATTTTCCTCTTTCACAGGAGTATAATTTCTTTATGATTAAAGGCGAATAATTATGTGCACTTTTCCATTGAAAAATGGGCAACTCAATAAAAAATTTGCGTTTCCTATGGAGGTCACGGCACATTTCCCCGATTTTTTAGGGCGAGGGTTAACGATTTACTTCTTCGAACGGCACACGTGTGAACCCGGTCGCGTACAATTACCTCGCATGGTTTCTGAAAGAGAACTCAATAAGCTTTCCTTTCATGTAACAACCGTTTTGATTGGTTGAGAAGAAAAAGGGGCACTTTTCTTGTCAAATCAGACATCGCTTTTGTTCTGAGAATCGACCTGCTGTTTATGTATAGTCCGGTCGATGCAGAGGGGCTGTGCAGGTCGCCGGGTCAATGCACTGTTGTGTGTGACCGCAGAGCATGCAGGGCTTTGATTTTCTGCACATATGGGTGGCAAAGTTCTCCATATGAGTTTTGATACCAAAGCACGAAGCCCCATGACCCTTACTTCAGGGTTGTAATGCAAAGAGAAGACGGCGTCCAACCTTGGCTAGCTTTAGTTGAAGACTGTAGGAAAAGCATTAAGTAACTTTCAATAAAAATTACCACTAGTGACCACAAGGTGACCTTTGACCCTCAACATTACCACACGAAGTAGAACTTTAGGTCAAGGAAGATCCTGTCCAAATGCGTTTGAAATACCGGTAGGCCAAAGACTTTGGAAGATAGATATAGCATTTAAAAGTCTCGTAAGGAGAAACAATGAAAAAATCATACAATTTCTGCGACGCCACAAAGTTCACTCCTCTAGAACCACGAAAGGTGTATACTACCGTACATGTATATGTACCAATCTACTCTGTAGCCGACAGTGCAGTGACGCTGATCACAAGTCTATCACTGTTTGGATATAATGATAGAATACTTGATGCATGAAAAAGTGATGTTAGGTTATAGGTTTTGGCAACTTCCTTTGTTGTAGTGCAGCATTTCTAAAAACATCCAGAACAGCAGTGGGTGGAAGGAGGGGCAGGCCCCGCCCATGTTTTCCCTCTCCTCATTTACCCCATGCTCCGTATCAGAGTCTCAATGTCCATACTCATGATTTGCTGATGGTACATTTATCATAAGAACCTGCCTTGAAGGGACCCTCATCGTGCCAATACATGTATGAACTTTGGACAGCCACACCCACCTCCCAAACCCCGAGCATCGAAAGATTCAACCCCACTTCTATCTTTTGACTTCTATCTTCTATCTTTTGAGGACACAAATACCGCCAAATGCACGTAGTGATTTGAAAATCTCCAATATTGTCATACCATCAATGAGTGCCTGCAGTAAGTGTAGCGATGAGATTCACATCACTGATGCAATGTAAGCAAACACCACTCAGCAATGACATTTGAACCGTCTGTAATTATCAACCTCTGTCTCGCTGCCGTTGTAGGTGGCCTGTATTCTGTCAACTATTTGAACTGATAATGATACTTAATTTGAACCAGCCAGACAAAAAGTAAACAAACAGAACACTTCAAACCACCCCTTTGACACTCTTCAAATACAGTAACAGGGGCGGATCCAGGAATTTTTGCGGGGGGGGGGGTGGTTCATCAGCAAAAAAATCTGAAAATGTACACAGGTTTTTTTTCTCCGGACACTTGGCCTCCATAAAAAAAAAACTGGGAGGGGGGGCCTGGTACCATATTTCAATAGGGGGCGCTGTTCAAATTCGATGATTTTTAACACTACATTACAGAATGGTCTACCGTATTTTGAACAGGCAAACATTATACCGTCATAATTTTTTGGGGGTGTCACAGCAGAGGGAGGGGGGAGGGGTTTGCATTAATTTTAGGAATTTGTATGATAATTTTATTTGGACAGAGCTGGGGTGTTTTTTTTTCATATTCTTGGTAGAGTGTCATTATATGTAATTTGTGTGTTATGTGTCGGATTTTTTTTTCAATAATAATAAATACACTACAGAAATAAACAAAGTACTTCAAGATTTTATCTTTGAACGAAATCGAAACAAATAGGTCAAACGCACTGTGCACATGTCGGACAATTGTTCTCCATAATGAGCATGAATAGGACGTTTATTCAAAAAGAAATTGTCGTGTGAACCATCCCTTCTGACGTAAGGAGCCTATACACACAAAATGACTTGGTTGTACAGGTGTGGCGATACACATGCTAAACACGCCAGGAAAAGATGTTACAACCTGACGCCACTTTTGGGCTTATGAACAAAGTCTATGGAAAGTCATTTCAAGTATTTCCTAACAAAATTGGAAACATTTCTCAGTCCCAGATTCATGTCTTATCATCATTTTTGCAACAAATGACCTTCATTGAGATGATATATATGAAGAAAAAAGTGGCGTCAGGTTGCAACATTCTTTCCAATACTTCTGTTGACGCAATGGTATAAGTCGAAGAATACGCTCTTAATTTACAAACTCACTCGGCGCTTCGCACCTCATGAATTCTTAAATTACGAATCCACACTTTCTCGTGTATTCTCTTAAACCTAAAACAATTACCATTGGTTGATCTTTCTTGAAGTTTATTTTTGCCAGATTTAAATTGTCTCTCTGAGCTTAACAACTAGCCTGTAAAATTAAACGTATTTGAGAACCAGGAAAATTAGGATGTCAGAATAGGGGGAATTTGTGTGGTGGTTAAAAGAAACCCATGTTTTACAAAATTTAACTATTTTTGAAAGTTAAATTGCAACATGGAGTCAGACAAAATCACACCGTTCCACTCAAAGAAATTGATGTTGTGTTAAACTATAGTTAGTCCATGTATGTTTCTTTTCCCCAAACTTTGGTAAGCTACATTGTAGGGGCATCGATTACTTTATTGCGGAAATGAACTAGTCTATCAATATAAATCGAAACCTGCAAAAGAGATCTTGATAAAGTGACACCAAATTCATTTGCTTTTTGAAAGAAGAACTGTAATTGTATTTCAAAAAAGATTGAAGTATAAAGTAGGGATCTTAGCAAAATAATTCAAAAAAAATGCAGGATTTAAAGGGTTACTCCATTTTTTCCCACTCAGAAAATTGCTTCAACTGACTTCTGACAATTTTTTCCATAAGATTTGCTGGTTGCCTCCACCCTAGAAATAAGGTTTTTTTGTGTGTAAACCTCCCCCCGCCACAAAAAAAGACTTTGATAGTAATATCCAAACAATGTATTATTGTATACTGCAATATTTGTCCATACTCCAAACCAGTCTTAAACACAGTGTTTAAAGCCGGCCAAGCACCTATTTATTCCCTATAATGCACACAAGGTTTACTTATGCCTTTGATACAAAACCATTGAATACTCGGCAGTAATGCATAGGGTTATATTCTTGCTGCCCATACAGATTCCTGCTTTGCTGTTGAGGGGGAACAAAAGGGTACCACCAAAGTCTCTCTGGTTATCTAGTACACGAGTAGGGGGCCTACGTGAATGTCTACTGTCACCCTGATGCCACACTGTGAAGAAGACGTTTCAAATACAAACTTGTTCAGAATCGTGTAACTAATGAACTACGATATTTTCATTTCTTCGATCAGAAATTCAACCGTGGTTTGTCACTTAGGGCCTACATGATTTTGAACTTGTACCATATGGAATGTCTTCCTCACAGTTTGCAATCAGGGTATTGATAGACATTCATGTACTTGCATAATTAAAGCAATTTACAACTCTTACCTTCTTCATGTTCTTGAGCAAAATGGAGGGCTATACACTCTCAAGTATGCAAAAACTCCCAGTACAAATCAATGTTATAGTACAACTCAATGTTAGTGAGCAGACTTCATAAATGAAGGCATGCAAAGGCTGAATGCCACGTCGTCAATCTGATGAAACCCTCGCGTGAAAAATCTTATATATGACGGCTTTGGGTATCAAAATGTGCATGCTGAATGTGCACGTGATCTCTTTGTGCCGCACCCACTCGATATCCACCAATGAAACTGACGGAATTGTTTAGGTCATCGTTAAATAAAGATGGTTATCACCAGCCAGTTGCGTGATACCCAGGGGCCCAGGTCTCTGATTGGACGGCGCATTCCCTCAGCCAGTTGTGAGATACCCAGGGGCCCAGGTCTCTGATTGGACGGCGCATTCCCTCAGCCAGTTGTGAGATACCCAGGGGCCCAGGTCTCTGATTGGACGGCGCATTCCCTCAGCCAGTTGTGTGATACCCAGGGGCCCTGGTCTCTGATTGGACGGCGCATTCCCTCAGCCAGTTGCATGATACCCAGGGGCCCTGGTCTCTGATTAGACGGCGCATTCCCTCAGCCAGTTGTGTGATACCCAGGGGCCCAGGTCTCTGATTGGACGGCGCATTCCCTCAGCCAGTTGTGTGATACCCAGGGGCCCAGGTCTCCAATTGGACTGAGCATTCACTCACTCCCTGGATGTTGCATCGTTCAACAATTATGTGACTTGGGTTCGTTTTAGGTACAAGTTGATGCTGTATACATGAAAGGCTTGATTGACAGGGTCAAAGGTTCCTATTCTGCAATGCTACATCATGCCACCACCAGATTCCTACATCATGAGGGATATATAGTACATGTACATTTGTACCTATCAACAAAGTACAAGTTTAACTTTTAATCCATTGGTTACACACCTATGTTCCGACACACCTATGTTCCAACACACCTATGTTCCGACACACCTATGTTCCGAAGCACCTACATGTTCCGACACACCTATGTTCCGACACACTTATGTTCCGACACACTTATGTTCTGACACACCTATGTTCCGACACACCTATGTTCCGACACACCTATGTTCCGAAGCACCTACATGTTCCGACACACCTATGTTCCGACACACCTATGTTCCGACACACTTATGTTCCGACACACCTATGTTCCGACACACCTATGTTCCGACACACCTATGTTCCGACACACCTATGTTCCGACACACCTACCGGTACATGTATGTTTCGACATACCTTTGTTCTGACATACCTATGTTCCGACTGCACATATCCCAATTCCTAACCCTGAACCTATCCCTAACCGGGAGTAACATTATCTTATTTGCGCGTTGTTGGAACATAAGGGTATCGGAACAAACACGTAGGGGTGTCGGAACATAGAGCATTCACCGACAATTTAGCTTGACAAAGTTCCAAAGCTGAATAGGAAAAAAAAAACCCAGTTAGAACAACAATTAAAATATAACCTAGGTAATATATCATCAGATAATAAATAGGAAAAAAAATGTTCTGGTTTAGAGATAAACCCTCCCTCCCTCCAAGGGGATTTAAGTTGCCATTTTAGCGACAAGTTAAACTTTAATTTTTGGAATTTGTATGATAATTTTTTGGGGGACAGAGCCGGGGTGTTTTCTTAATCCCCCCCCCCCCCCCAGATACACGCCTGAGTAATTACGGTGTACACTTAATTACGTGCAGGAAGCCAACTTTAAGGGTCTGTTGATAAAAATATCATTTTTTATCTTCTCTTTAAGAAAAATAAGGGGACCGATTCCAGGGCAGTTGTTTGATAAGTTACTAGTCCATATAAGGCAAGCATGTGACCATATACATATTAGAGCCTAGCCATAACTAATTTCTCCCCCCCCCCCCCACGTAGCCACTCGCAGCATATGCCTCTGTGACTCGTACCTCTCAGTCTCGCAAGCTCAAAATGAGGAAACTACAGGAAATCAAACAGATTTCACACAGAAATCACAAACCCTGACAATTTAGGTCATTGATTGTATATTCTTTGTAGAGTGTCATTATATGTAATTTTGTGTGTAATGTGTCAGGTTTTTTTCTTCAAAATCGAAAGACGCCCAGAATAAATACACTACAGAAATAAACAAAGTACTTCAAGATTTAATCTTTGAACCAAATCAAAAGAAATAGGTCAAACGCACTGTGCAGTGATGCCCGGCCCCCTCACTACACACACTTTTTATTTTAGCAGTGTGACATTTAACTATTATTAGGCCAACATCATGCCAAATTTTATAGGCCCAAATTATTTCTATGCACATGTACATGTATAACTCTACGGATTCAATTCCTTGGTTCTGCTTAAACCGTTGCTATGACGTCACACTATTGTTAAAAGTGTGGATTCGGATCTACGAATCTGTTACACTGGTCACAAAGTGTGGATTCGGAAAGACGAATCTTTAGTAAAGTGTGGATTCGGAATTACGAATCCACACTTTGAACATGTCGGACAATTGTTCTCCATAATGAGCATGAATAGGACCATCTGCGTGAAAATTTGCTTTCCGAAAATTACCAATGCATCTTCACTGTCAGATTCTCCACCGTCACTGCAAATGTATTTTTTTTCAGAAAAAAATTGTCGGCTGAACCATCCATTTTGACATAAGGAGCCTATACACACAAAATTACTTGGTTGTATGGGTGTGGCGATACACATGCTAAACACGCCAGGAAAAATGTTGCAGCCTGACGCCACTTTTGCGCTTGTGTACAAAGTCTATGGAAAGTCATTTCAAGTATTTCCTAACAAAATTGGAAACATTTGTCAGTCCCAGATTCATGTCTTATCATCATTTTTGCAACGAATGACCTTGATGGAGATGATATATATGAAGAAAAAAGTGGCGTCAGGTTGCAACATTCTTTCCAATACTTCTGTTGACGCAATGGTTTAAGTCAAAGAATACACTCTTAATTTCATACAAACATCACTCGGCGCTTCGCGCCTCATGAATTCTTAAATTACGAATCCACACTTTCTCATGTATTCTCTTAAACCTAAAACAACTACCACATTGGTTGATCTTTCTTGAAGTTTATTTTTGCCAGATTTAGATTGTCTCTCTGAGCTTAACAACTAGCCAGTAAATCAAATGTATTTGAGAACCAGGAAAATTAGGACGAATAGTGTGCAATTTGTGTGGTGGTTAAAACAAAATCCATTTTTTACAAAATTTTACTATTTTTAAAAGTAAAATCACACCATTCCACTCAAAGAAGTTGATGTTGTGTTAAACTATAGTTAGTCCATGTATGTTTCTTTTCCCCAACTTTGGTAAGCTACATTGTAGGGGCATCGATTACTTTATTGCGGAAATGAACTAGTCTGTCAATATAAATCGAAACCTGCAAAAGAGATCTGGATAAAGTGACACCAAATTCATTTGCTTTTCGAAAGAAAAACTGTAATTGTATTTCAAAAAAAGATTGAAGTATAAAGTAGGGATGTTAGCAAAATAATTCAAAAAAACCCAAAACAATTGCAGGATTTTAGAGGGCTACTCCATTTTTTCCCACTCAGAAAATTGCTTCAATTGATTTCAGACAATATTTTCCATAAGATTGGCTGGTTGCCTCCACCCTAGAAGTAACAGATTTTTTTTTTGTAAAGCATGAATTTTTTTGTGAGGGGTTGGGGGTTGGGGGGGTTGGTTATCGTTTCAATACTGCATAGTTTGTTACATACAGAGAGACATCTCTTGTGGGGAAAATGACACTCCGCCCAAAACCAGGCACATTGAACAATGGTGTAATTGTATTTCAATAGTTCAGTAGTAATATCCAAACAGTGTATTATTGTATACTGCAATTTTTGTCCATACTCCAAACCAGTCTTAACCATATTGTTTAAAACAGACCAAGCACCTACATATATTTATTCCCTTTATGAATGCACACAAGGTTTACTCATGCCTATCCTAGTGGGAAAAAAACCATTGAATACTCTGCTGTAATGCATAGGGTTATATTCCTGCTGCCCGTACAGATTCCAGCTTTGCTGTTGAGGTGGAACAATAGGGTACCACCCAAGTCTCTCTGGTTATTTAATACACGAGTAGGGGGCCTACGTGAATATCTACGGTCACCCTGATGCCACACTGCGAAGAAGACGTTTCAAATACAAGTTCAGAATCGTGTAACTAATGAACCACAATAGTTCATTTCTTCGATCAGAAATTCAAAAGTACCGTGGTTTGTCAGTTACATGATTTTGAACTTGTGTACCATATGGAATGTCTTCCTCATAGTTTGCAATCAGGGTATTGATAGACATTCATGTACTTGCATAATTAAAGCAATTTACAACTCTTAACCTTCTTGAGCAGAATGGAGGGCTACACTCTAAAGTACGCAAAACTCCCAGTACAAATCAATGTTATAGTACAACTCAATGTTTGCGAGCAGACTGCATAAATGAAGGCATGCAACATGTGCAAAGGCTGAATGCCACGTCGTCATTCTGATGAAACCCTCGCATGCAAAATCTTATACATGTATATGACGGCTTTGGGTATCAAAATTTGAATATTATATTAGCTCTTTGTCTACATACATGTATGCACTCTATATTCACCAATGAAAAAAAGACGAATATTTTTAGGTCATCGTTGAATAATGATGGTTATCACCAGCCAGTTGCGTGATACCCAGGGGCCCAGGTCTCTGATTGGACGGCGCATTCCCTCACTCCCTGGATGTTGCGTCAGTCAACAATTACGTGACTTGGTTTTGTTTTAGGTTCAAGTTGATGGTGTTTACACGAAAGGCTTGATTAACAGGGTCAAAGGTTCCTATTCTGCAAGGTTCATGTTCTGGTTTAGAGATAAGTCCTCCCTCCCTCCGAGGGGGTTTAAGTTGCCATTTTAGCGACAAGTTGAACTTTAATTTTTGGAATTTGTATGATCATTTTTTGGGGGGGACAGAGCTGGGGTGTTTTTTTTTTTACCCCCCCCCCCCCCCAGATACGCGCCTGACTAATTACACTTAATTCCTTGCAGGAAGCCAACTTAAAGGGTCTGTTGATAAAAATATCATTTTTTATCTTCTCTTTAAGAAATAAAATGGACCAATTCCAGGGCAGTTGTTCGATAAGTTACTAGTCCATATAAGGCAAGCATGTGACCATAAGTCAGAGCCTAGCCATGACCAATTTATCTACCCCCCCCCCCCCACGTAGCCACTCGCAATGTGCCTCTGTGACTCGTACCTCTGTGACTCGTGCCTCTGTGACTAGTACCTCTCAGTCTCGCCAGCTCAAAATTTTTGAGGAAGCTACAGAAAATCACACAGATTTCACACAGAAATCACACACCCTGACAATTTGGGTCATTGATTGTATATTCTTTGTTGAGTGTCATTATATGTCATTTTGTGTGTCAGTGTAATGTGTCAGTTTTTTTTCTTCAAAATCGAAAGACGCCCAGAATAAATACACTACAGAAATAAAGTACTTCAAGATTTTATATTTGAACCAAATTGAAAGAAATAGGACAAATGCACTGTGCAGTGATGCCCTGCCCCCTCACTACACACACTCTTTATTTTAGCAGTATGACCTTAAACTGTTATTAGGCCAACATCATGCCAAATTTTATAGGCCCAAATTATTTCTATGCACATGTACATGTATAACTCTATGGATTCAATCCTGGGTTCTGTTGTTATGATAGCTTAAACCGTTGCTATGACGTCACACTATTGTTAAAAGTGTGGATTCGGATCTACGAATCTCTTACACTGGTCACAAAGTGTGGATTCGGAACGACGAATCTTTAGTAAAGTGTGGATTCGGAATAACGAATCCACACTTTGAACAAATCGGACAATTGTTCTCCATAATGAGCATGAATAGGACCGTCTGCGTGAAAATTTGCTTTCCGAAAATTACCAATGCATCTTCACTGTCAGATTCTCCGCTGTCACTGCAAAATTTAGTTTTAGTCAGAATAAATCGTCGTCTGAACTATCCATTTTGACGGAGCCTATACAAATGACTTTGTACGGGTTGTACGGGTGTGGCGATACACATGCTAAACACGCCAGGAAAAAAATGTTGCAACCTGACGCCACTTTTACGCTTGTGTACAAAGTCTATGGAAAGTCATTTCAAGTATTTCCTAACAAAATTGGAAACATTTGTCAGTCCCAGATTCATGTCTTGTCATCATTTTTGCAAGAATGACCTTTATGGAGATGATAAATATGAAGAAAAAAGTGGCGTCAGGTTGCAACATTCTTTCCAATACTTCTGTTGACGCAATGGTTTAAGTTAAAGAATACACTCTTAATTTACAAACTCACTCGGCGCTTTGCGCCTCATGAATTCTTAAATTACGAATCCACACTTTCTCATGTATTCTCTTAAACCTAAAACAACTACCATTGGTTGATCTTTCTTGAAGTTTATTTTTGCCAAATTTAGATTGTCTCTCTGAGCTTAACAACTAGCCAGTAAATCAAACGTATTTGAGAACCAGGAAAATTAGGACGAATAGAGGACAATTTCTGTGGTGTTAAAACAAATTCCATTTTTTACAAAATTTTACTATTTTCAAAAGTAAAATTACAACATGGAGTCAGACAAAATCACACCATTCCACTCAAAGAAGTTGATGTTGTGTTAAACTATAGTTAGTCCATGTATGTTTCTTTTCCCCAACTTTGGTAAGCTACATTGTAGGGGCATCGATTACTTTATTGCGGAAATGAACTAGTCTGTCAATATAAATCGAAACCTGCAAAAGAGATCTTGATAAAGTGACACCAAATTCATTTGCTTTTTGAAAGAAAAACTGTAATTGTATTTCAAAAAAGAATGAAGTATAAAGTAGGAATGTTAGCAAAATAATTCAAAACACAAACCAAAACAATTGCAGGATTTTAGAGGGCTACCCCATTTTTTCCCACTCAGAAAATTGCTTCAACTGATTTCTGACAATTTTTTTCCATAAGATTGGCTGGTTGCCTCCACCCTAGAAGTAACAGATTTTTATTTTGTAAAGCATGATTTTTTTGTGAGGGGTTGGGGGGGGGGGGGGTTGGTTATCGTTTCAATACTGCATAGTTTGTTACATGTACATACAGAGAGACATCTCTTATGGGGAAAATGACACTCCGCCCAAAACCAGGCACATTGAACAATGGTGTAATTGTATTTCAATAGTTCAGTAGTAATATCCAAACAGTGTATTATTGTATACTGCAATTTTTGTCCATACTCCAAACCAGTCTTAACCATATTGTTTAAAACAGACCAAGCACCTATTTATTCCCTTTATGAATGCACACAAGGTTTACTCATGCCTATCCTAGTGGAAAAAAACATTGAATACTCTGCCGTAATGCAAAGGGTTATATTCCTGCTGCCCGTACAGATTCCAGCTTTGCAGTTGAGGGGGAACAAAAGGGTACCACCCAAGTCTCTCTGGTTATTTAATACACGAGTAGGGGGCCTACGTGAATATCTACGGTCACCCTCATGCCACTCTATGAAGAAGACGTTTCAAATACAAGTTCAGAATCGTGTAAAGTCTAATGAACCACAATAGTTCATTTCTTCGATCAGAAATTCAAAAGTAACGTGGTTTGTCAGTTACATGATTTTGAACTTGTACCATATGGAATGTCTTCCTCACAGTTTGCAATCAGGGCATTGATAGACATTCATGTTCTTGCATAATTAGAGCAATTTACAACTCTTACCTTCTTGAGCAGAATGAAAGGCTACACTCTAAAGTACGCAAAACTCCCAGTACAAATCAATGTTATAGTACAACTCAATGTTTGCGAGCAGACTTCATAAATGAAGGCATGCAAAGGCTGAATGCCACGTCGTCATTCTGATGAAACCCTCGCATGCAAAATCTTATACATGTATATGACGGCTTTGGGTATCAAAATTTGATTATTATATTAGCTCTTTGTCTACATATGCACTCCATATTCACCAATGAAAAAATGACGAATATTTTTAGGTCATCGTTGAATAATGATGGTTATCACCAGCCAGTTGCGTGATACCCAGGGGCCCAGGTCTCCAATTGGACGGCGCATTCCCTCACTCCCTGGATGTTGCATCAGTCAACAATTACGTGACTTGGTTTTGTTTTAGGTTCAAGTTGATGGTGTATACACGAAAGGCTTGATTAACAGGGTCAAAGGTTCCTATTCTGCAAGGTTCATGTTCTGGTTTAGAGATAAGCCCTCCCTCCCTCCGAGGGGATTAAAGTTGCCACTTTAGCGACAAGTTGAACTGTAATTTTTGGAATTTGTATGATAATTTTTTTTGGGGGGGGGGGTACAGAGCTGGGGTTTTTTTTTTAACCCCCCCCCCCCTAGATACGCGCTTGAGTAATTACACTTAATTCTTTGCAGGAAGCCAACTTAAAGGTCCGATGATAAATATATCATTTTTTTATCTTCTCTTTAAGAAATAAAATGAACCAATTCCAGGGCAGTTGTTTGATAAGTTACTAGTCCATGTAAGGCAAGCATGTGACCATTAGTCAGAGCCTAGCCATGACCAATTTATCTACCCCCCCCCCCCACGTAGCCACTCGCAACGTGCCTCTGTGACTCGTACCTCTGTGACTCGTGCCTCTGTGACTAGTACCGCTCAGTCTCGCAAGCTCAACATTTTTGAGGAAACTACACGAAATCACACAGATTTCACACAGAAATCACACACCCTGACAATTTGGGTCATTGATTGTATATTCTTTGTAGAGTGTCATTATATGTCATTTTGTGTGTCAGTGTAATGTGTCAGTTTTTTTCTTCAAAATCGAAGACGCCCAGAATAAATACATTACAGAAATAAACAAAGTACTTCAAGATTTAATCTTTGAACCAAATCGAAAGAAATAGGACAAATGCACTGTGCAGTGATGCCCGGCCCCCTCACTACACACACTCTTTATTTATGACCTTAAACTATTATTAGGCCAACATCATGCCAAATTTTATAGGCCCAAATTATTTCTATGCAGATGTACATGTATAACTCTACGGATTCAATCCTGGGTTCTGTTGTTATGATATCTTAAACCGTTGCTATGACGTCACACTATTGTTAAAAGTGTGGATTGGGATCTAAGAATCTCTTACACTGGTCACAAAGTGTGGATTCGGAATGACAAATCTTTAGTAAAGTGTGGATTTGGAATTACGAATCCACACTTTGAACAAATCGGACAATTGTTCTCCATAATGAGCATGAATAGGACCGTCTGCGAGAAATTCTGCTTTCCGAAAATTACCAATGCATCTTCACTGTCAGATTCTCCGCTGTCACTGCAAATTTTACTTTTAGTCAGAAAGAAATCGTCGTCTGAACTATCCAGATTGACGTAAGGAGCCTATACACACAAAATGACTTTGTACGGGTTGTACGGGTGTGGCGATACACATGCTAAACACGCCAGGAAAAAAATGTTGCAACCTGACGCCACCTTTGTGCTTGTGTACAAAGTCTATGGAAAGTCATTTCAAGTATTTCCTAACAAAATTGGAAACATTTGTCAGTCCCAGATTCATGTCTTATCATCATTTTTGAAACAAATGACCTTTATCATGTTTATGGAGATGATATATATGAAAAAAAAGTGGCGTCAGGTTGCAACATTCTTTCCAATACTTCTGTTGACGCAATGGTTTAAGTCGAAGAATACACTCTTAATTTGTACAAACATCACTCGGCGCTTCGCGCCTCATGAATTCTTAAATTACGAATCCACACTTTCTCATGTATTCTCTTTAACCTAAAACAACTACCATTGGTTGATCTTTCTTGAAGTTTATTTTTGCCAAATTTAGATTGTCTCTCTGAGCTTAACAACTAGCCAGTAAATCAAACGTATTTGAGAACCAGGAAAATTAGGACGAATAGTGAACAATTTGTGTGGTGTTAAAACAAAATCCATTTTTTACAAAATTTTACTATTTTTAAAAGTAAAATTACAACATGGAGTCAGACAAAATCACACCATTCCACTCAAAGAAGTTGATGTTGTGTTAAACTATAGTTAGTCCATGTATGTTTCTTTTCCCAAACTTTGGTAAGCTACATTGAAGGGGCATCGATTACTTTATTGCGGAAATGAACTAGTCTGTCAATATAAATTGAAACCTGCAAAAGAGATCTCGATAAAGTGACACCAAATTCATTTGCTTTTTGAAAGGAAAACTGTAATTGTATTTCAAAAAAAGATTGAAGTATAAAGTAGGGATGTTAGCAAATTTTTTCAAAAAAACCCAAAACAATTGCAGGATTTCAGAGGGCTACTCCATTTTTTCCCACTCAGAAAATTGCTTCAACTGATCTCTGACAATTTTTTCCATAAGATTGGCTGGTTGCGTCCACCCTAGAAGTAACAGATTTTTATTTTGTAAAGCATGATTTTTTTTGTGAGGGGTTGGGGGGGGGGGTTATCGTATCGTTTCAATACTGCATAGTTTGTTACATACAGAGAGACATCTCTTATGGGGAAAATGACACTCCGCCCAAAACCAGGCACATTGAACAATGGTGTAATTGTATTTCAATAGTTCAGCAGTAATATCCAAACAGTGTATTATTGTATACTGCAATTTTTGTCCATACGCCAAACCAGTCTTAACCATATTGTTTAAAACAGACCAAGCACCTATTTATTCCCTTTATTAATGCACACAAGGTTTACTCATGCCTATCCTAGTGGAAAAAAAAACATTGAATACTCTGCCGTAATGCATAGGGTTATATTCCTGCTGCCCGTACAGATACCAGCTTTGCTGTTGAGGGGGAACAATAGGGTACCACCCAAGTCTCTCTGGTTATTTAATACACGAGTAGGGGCCTACGTGAATATCTACGGTCACCCTGATGGCAAACTGTGAAGAAGACGTTTCAAATACAAGTTCAGAATCGTGTAAAGTCTAATGAACCACAATAGTTCATTTCTTGGATCAGAAATTCAAAAGTACCGTGGTTTGTCAGTTACATGATTTTGAACTTGTACCATATGGAATGTCTTCCTCACAGTTTGCAATCAGGGTATTGATAGACATTCATATACTTGCATAATTAAAGCAATTTACAACTCTTACCTTCTTGAGCAGAATGGAGGGCTACACTCTAAAGTACGCAAAACTCCCAGTACAAATCAATGTTATAGTACAACTCAATGTTTGCGAGCAGACTTCATAAATGAAGGCATGCAACATGTGCAAAGGCTAAATGCCACGTCGTCATTCTGATGAAACCCTCGCATGCAAAATCTTATATGACGGCTTTGGGTATCAAAATTTGAATATTATATTAGCTCTTTGTCTACATATGCACTCTATATTCACCAATGAAAAAATGACAAATATTTTTAGGTCATCGTTGAATAAGGATGGTTATCACCAGCCAGTTGCGTGATACCCAGGGGCCCAGGTCTCTGATTGGACGGCGCATTCCCTCACTCCCTTGATGTTGCGTCAGTCAACAATTACGTGACTTGGTTTTGTTTTAGGTTCAAGTTGATGGTGTATACATGAAAGGCTTGATTAACAGGGTCAAAGGTTCCTATTCTGCAAGGTTCATGTTCTGGTTTAGAGATAAACCCTCCCTCCCTCCGAGGGGGTTTAAGTTGCCATTTTAGCGACAAGTTGAACTTTAATTTTTGGAATTTGTATGATAATTTTTTTTTGGGGGGGGGGGGGGGGGGGACAGAGCTGGGGTGTTTTTTTTTTTACCCCCCCCCCAACCTAGATACGCGCCTGAGTAGTTACACTTAATTCCTTGCAGGAAGCCAACTTAAAGGGTCTGTTGATAAAAATATCATTTTTTATCTTCTCTTTAAGAAATAAAATGAACCAATTCCAGGGCAGTTGTTTGATAAGTTACTAGTCCATGTAAGGCAAGCATGTGACCATTAGTCAGAGCCTAGCCATGACCATTTATCTACCCCCCCCCCCCCCCACGTAGCCACTGGCAACGTGCCTCTGTGACTCGTACCTCTGTGACTCGTGCCTCTGTGACTAGTACCTCTCAGTCTCGCAAGCTCAAAATTTTTGAGGAAACTACAGGAAATCACACAGATTTCACACAGAAATCACACACCCTGACAATTTGGGTCATTGATTGTATATTCTTTGTAGAGTGTCATTATATGTCATTTTGTGTGTCAGTGTAATGTGTCAGTTTTTTTTCTTCAAAATCGAAAGATGCCCAGAATAAATACACTATAGAAATAAACAAAGTACTTCAAGATTTAATCTTTGAACCAAATTAAAAGAAAAAGGACAAATGCACTGTGCAGTGATGCCCTGCCCCCTCACTACACACACTCTTTATTTATGACCTTAAACTATTATTAGGCCAACATCATGCCAAATTTTATAGGCCCAAATTATTTCTATGCACATGTACATGTATAACTCTACGGATTCAATCCTGGGTTCTGTTGTTATGATAGCTTAAACCATTGCTATGACGTCACACTATTGTTAAAAGTGTGGATTGGGATCTATGAATCTCTTACACTGGTCACAAAGTGTGGATTCGGAACGACGAATCTTTAGTAAAGTGTGGATTCGGAATTACGAATCCACACTTTGAACACATCGGACAATTGTTCTCCATAATGAGCATGAATAGGACCGTCTGTGTGAAAATTTGCTTTCCGAAAATTACCAATGCATCTTCACTGTCAGATTCTCCGCTGTCACTGCAAATTTTACTTTAAGTCAGAAAGAAATCGTCGTCTGAATTGTCCACTTTGACGTAAGGAGCCTATACACACAAAATGACTTTGTACGGGTTGTACGGGTGTGGCGATACACATGCTAAACACGCCAGGAAAAAAATGTTGCAACCTGACGCCACTTTTGCGCTTGTGTACAAAGTCTATGGAAAGTCATTTCAAGTATTTCCTAACAAAATTGGAAACATTTGTCAGTCCCAGATTCATGTCTTATCATCATTTTTGAAACGAATGACCTTTATCATGTTTATGGAGATGATATACATGTATATGAAGAAAAAAGTGGCGTCAGGTTGCAACATTCTTTCCAATACTTCTGTTGATGCAATGGTTTAAGTCGAAGAATACACTCTTAATTTTATACAAACATCACTCGGCGCTTCGCGCCTCATGAATTCTTAAATTACGAATCCACACTTTCTCATGTATTCTCTTAAACCTAAAACAACTACCATTGGTTGATCTTTCTTGAAGTTTATTTTTGCCAAATTTAGATTGTCTCTCTGAGCTTAACAACTAGCCAGTAAATTAAACGTATTTGAGAACCAGGAAAATTAGGACGAATAGAGGACAATTTGTGTGGTGTTAAAACAAAATCCATTTTTAATTTTTTTTTACTATTTTCACAAGTAAAATTACAACATGGAGTCAGACAAAATCACAACATTCCACTCAAAGAAGTTGATGCTGTGTTAAACTATAGTTAGTCCATGTATGTTTCTTTTCCCCAACTTTGGTAAGCTACATTGTAGGGGCATCGATTACTTTATTGCGGAAATGAACTAGTCTGTCAATATAAATCGAAACCTGCAAAAGAGATCTGGATAAAGTGACACCAAATTCATTTGCTTTTCGAAAGAAAAACTGTAATTGTATTTCAAAAAAAGATTGAAGTATAAAGTAGGGATGTTAGCAAAATAATCCAAAAAAAACAAAACAATTGCAGGATTTTAGAGGGCTACTCCATTTTTTCCCACTCAGAAAATTGCTTCAACTGATTTCTGACAATATTTTCCATAAGATTGGCTGGTTGCCTCCACCCTAGAAGTAACAGATTTTTTTTTTGTAAAGCATGATTTTTTTTGTGAGGGGTTGGGGGGGGGGGGGTTGGGGTTGGTTATCGTTTCAATACTGCATAGTTTGTTACATACAGAGAGACATCTCTTATGGGGAAAATGACACTCCGCCCAAAACCAGGCACATTGAACAATGGTGTAATTGTATTTCAATAGTTCAGTAGTAATATCCAAACAGTGTATTGTTGTACACTGCAATTTTTGTCCATACTCCAAACCAGTCTTGACCATATTGTTTAAAACAGACCAAGCACCTATTTATTCCCTTTATGAATGCACACAAGGTTTACTCATGCCTATCCTAGTGGGAAAAAAAAACATAGGGTTATATTCCTGCTGCCCGTACAGATTCCAGCTTTGCTGTTGAGGGGGAACAATAGGGTACCACCAAAGTCTCTCTGGTTATTTAATACACGAGTAGGGGGCCTACGTGAATGTCTACTGTTACCCTGATGCCACACTGTGAAGAAGACGTTTCAAATACAAGTTCAGAATCGTGTAACTAATGAACCACAATAGTTCATTTCTTCGATCAGAAATTCAAAAGTACCGTGGTTTGTCAGTTACATGATTTTGAACTTGTACCATATGGAATGTCTTCCTCACAGTTTGCAATCAGGGTATTGATAGACATTCATGTACTTGCATAATTAAAGCAATTTACAACTCTTACCTTCTTGAGCAGAATGGAGGGCCACACTCTAAAGTATGCAAAACTCCCAGTACAAATCAATGTTATAGTACAACTCAATGATTGCGAGCAGACTTCATAAATGAAGGCATGCAACATGTGCAAAGGCTGAATGCCACATCGTCATTCTGATGAAACCCTCGCATGCAAAATCTTATACATGTATATGACGGCTTTGGGTATCAAAATTTGAATATTATATTAGCTCTTTGTCTACATATATGCACTCTATATTCACCAATGAAAAAATGACGAATATTTTTAGGTCATCGTTGAATAATGATGGTTATCACCAGCCAGTTGCGTGATACCCAGGGGCCCAGGTCTCTGATTGGACGGCGCATTCCCTCACTCCCTGGATGTTGCATCAGTCAACAATTACGTGACTTGGTTTTGTTTTAGGTTCAAGTTGATGGTGTATACATGAAAGGCTTGATTAACAGGGTCAAAGGTTCCTATTCTGCAATGCTACATCACGCCACCACCACATTCCTGCGTCAGAGATATAGTACTTACAAAACAAAGTACTTGAGTTTTAATCCAGAAACCATTACATGCAGTCTTTGAAAAGGAAAATTTAACTTGACAAAGTTCCGACGCCGAATGAGAAAAAAAAAGAGTCAGAACAACAATTAAGATACAGCCTAAGATATCGTCACATTGCAATTCAGAACATTTTGAATCGCATTGTAAAAACAACAGCACGCTTCATTTATATAATTAATGTGCATTTCATTTTCTTTTTTGCCTCCGTAAAATTAAATAAGGGGGGGGGGAGGGCTGGTACTATCTGACGATGGGGTGCTGTTCAAAACCAAAGATTATACACAGGGCACGACTTCTTTGACAAACAGGGCACTTGTGCAGAAAAGGGCACTTCTTCGATCAAAACAGATGGGCTCATTTACAAGTATTGGGGGGGGGGGGGTTAAACGCTGATGAAAAAGGAACATTTGAATGGAAAAGGGCAGTGTTTACAAACTATTGAAACCGAAAATAAACACACATAACAAACAAACCCCTAAAAATCATACTTTGACCCAGCCAGACAAAAGTAAACAAACAAGACACTTCAAATTATTCCTGGACACTCTTGCAAAAAGCGCGCATGCAAAACGGCATGAAGCCTCAAAACTACAACTTAAACAGTCTATTGTGTTGTTTCCGTAAAGAAATAGGGTGAAACATTTCCAGGGCAGCCATGGGATAAGTTCCTAATCCAATTAAAGACAAAATACCATCGTGTATAGCATCAGTCACAGTTTTTCTGCTACCATAAAATTCCCCCACGTATACAGCCTGACAGTCAAAGCTCACCCAGAGAGCTCTCAGAATTCTTGCACGGCCTGTGAAATTTCTTTTCCTAAACTTTATCCACTATGGCTGTTTAGCACCCTCTACGATACTTTTATGATACGTACGCAGGTATTTGTTTATTTTTTTTTGAAGATTTGCGAGCAGTGCGATAGCTCTTGTGGTAGGGTTGTGATTTTGAACCATGTGGCCGGATTCCTTGCGTTGTGGGTCCGTGACACCATTTTGTACCCATTTTTTTTTTCTTTCTAAATCTGAGGCTTCGGAGGTTTTTTTTTAAAGGCAAATAAAGTCTGAATTTCATTACGTTCGAATTCATTTTTTGTTTTCTAATTTTATATTTTTTCTAATTTTTTTTTTTTTTTCCCCAAACGCCATAGAGTACACACCCTATGCAGATGTCGTTTGAGAAAATTGCGCACAGCCGCAAATTTGTTTCCCCTTAGGTGGGTTAATAGGGGAAAATTATAAATTATTCACTGTGACATGTGACCTATTTGTATACTCACTGTTTGCCAAGTCCATAAGTCCACAGGGGACATCACAAGAATGTGGACCAAGCCTTGTTTTCAGTGGGTCATCGTAGCCATTCCATGGTCATGCATTCTCAACTTACATGTATGTTCCCAGCATCATGTGAGTGTTCATCTATTCATGGAGGAATAAGAACAAACCCTCCATATGTGTTTGTCCATTGTCCATCACAGGTAATGAAGACCACTTCAGTTGCCCACATCCCACACCAAACTGTCTGGTCTTTATTTTTGCAGCCACAGTTTAAAATGAATGCATGTGCTTTCTTTCAAGTTTGGTTATCGGGAGTTGCAACATATATTTTCAATAGCCAGATAGTGTTAAGGCCAAAAAAAAAAAGTCACCGGTTTCTGGTATGCGCGCGCGTCGCCGTAGCCATGCGCGTCGGCAACATGAAAAAGTTTTTTTTTCAATGAAAGATGATGTCTCAAAACCGCCAAACTCACTGGTTTGACTGGAATTCTGCTGCTGCACAATTTCAACGTGTTTTTAGATGGGGTTATGATCGAGAATAAGCTTTATGTGGCCTCTCTGGACTCCCGTATATTTGCACTAAGTTTAGTCGGGCACCATTTGCAGTCATCAGCCGACATTTGAAGCAAATTTGAAGCAAAAAAGTCGGGTAAAAAAAAAAAAAAAAAAACGCGTCGCCGCACCACTTTTTGGACAAGCTCCATACCAGAAACCGGAGACTTTTTTTTTTGGCCTAACATTTGGCTTTTGCAATTCTTACTACATGTACCATGACAACGTGTTATTTTGCATTGCACGGAAATATGAGCGGCATTCAAAGCAAAAGGTCCAAATGTAATTTCCTTCACATTTTGCAGGGATTAGCAAAAGTACACATTTTTGGAAACTGTGTTGTAGGCCTGTATGTACCAGTACCTAGCCATGTTTACATTTTCCCCAAACATGCCAAACCATGTATGGCGGCCATTTTGGATTTAAAAAAAAAGGCCGCTATAAAATTGTGCTTTTCAATATCTGGCACGATCTTGATTTCAAAGACTAAACCAGCATTTTCAGGTGCAAGCAATCCATTAGTACAAGTACATGTACAATAGACTGAAGGTGATCAACGAGGTGATCTTTTCATGATATCACTTCCAGTCACTGAGTAACGACTATACCTAACGGTGGATGAAAACAAAAAACACCACCATTTTGACTTAACAAGTGTGTGTGTGTGTGTGCGTGTTGAAGTTCATGCACATGGGGCAGTAAACACAATAGAACAATAGACCCTATAAGGAAGGAAGTCTGTAGAAATCTATCTGCCCCATTAGGGAAACACTATGGACTTTGAGATTTCAATAGGAACAAAGGGGAACAAAACTTCAGGGAAACTAAGATCTTCCCCCTATGTACGCCCTGTTTTCTTTTTTGTGGTCGCTACTGTGGAGTTGTTTTCACCCAGTGGATTAGCAGGTCACCAGTTCTGGGCAAAGTGCCTGGGGTTTTCGGCCCCGAGAGCAAATGGCTTTTTTATTATTGTGAAGGCAATTTTCTAGCAATACATTACTTTGCCTGGCCTTCAGAAAGAAACTTATCCATGCCATGTATGTAGAAGAAACCAACATCTATGTAGGATCATGTAGAATCATTAT
Organism: Patiria miniata; assembly: GCF_015706575.1. Classification (NCBI taxonomy): domain Eukaryota; kingdom Metazoa; phylum Echinodermata; class Asteroidea; order Valvatida; family Asterinidae; genus Patiria; species Patiria miniata. The sequence goes on along the minus strand of NW_024037064.1, from coordinate 5,732,279 downwards.
CATTCAAGCATTCATGAACTTGAATTCTAAAGTTCTAGTTCTTACTGAACTTGACGCATCATCATGACTTTCAGACTTGATCATGACATCCTGAGAGTTCTCATCACTCTGGTACACTGACAAAGGTCTGTGTAGTAACAATGATAACATCATTATATTTATCTCAGAAAACACCCAAAAATGGGAACAAAAAAGATGTGTCCGTAAATTGGGCAAAAAATTAGGAGAAGCCTCGTCTTACATGGGAGACTAGAACAACTTCAAAGGAATCCCCAAAATATACGAGATTATGGTTGTTGATAATACATGTAATTAAATGCAAACATCAAAGGTTTTCTTACCTACATGTAGGTAAATGGAGGTTTCTTTGAACTTGTGGAAGTCCCCCAGGTTAGGCAACCCTTTACAAACACCTCATTCTCCACCCCCCCCCACCCTTTTTGTTTTCTGGGCTATACTTGTACCATGATTTTATCATTGTTCAAATGATTTTCCATACAGGGTGAGTAAAATAAAAAGAAACCCAAATGGCGGGACTATTGTTTTAGTGAGGTTTTGCATGTAGCACTTTCAAAATCTAGCATATGACAGCCCAATTCATAAACTTTCTTTTAGTGGAAGAATCATTCAAATCACTCATGTACTTTTCAAGAAACAGAATTTTAAACACAACCACCGTTTTAAAGTTCTGTCCATGGATCACAAAAGAGGTGTGCGTCTTTCAGTAATTTAACAAAAACAATTATTAAATACAGGTGATTTTTTTTCATTTTCCTGAAAGAACACTAAACTTTTTGGTGTTTATGGTGTAAATCAAGGATTTTCTATTGTTCCTCTTCCCTTTTCCTTTGTTTATTCCCCTAACTTTTTTGGAACAGCTCTCACTGGTTTTGTACACGTTTTCTAATTGAGGTCGTCCTTGATTTTGGTTCCTGTCCTCAATTCATCGATGATGTTGCACGTGTGTCCTCGATTTACACCAGAAAGTTTATGGCATAAACACACACATATTTGGGCCTAATTGAACCTACCTTGATACGGGTCTTGACATACATCCATGGCTTGGCCGGTGTCAATTCTTGCTGTCCTCTTTGGAGGTTTGTGGCCATGAACTTCCTGTATGCATCTTCATCGGTCTCTGCAAGCTCATCCAGCATTGACCAAAAGCACTGTGCCTGCTTCATCAGGTCATGTTGGACGCCTGTCGCCATAGTTTCCTGAAATTTGTGAAAGGAGGAAAATTTTGAAAATGGCGTCCGCACGGTATCCACAACAGAGCCCTCACCGATAAACAGTAAATTTCACTTTACATCAAGATTGTAAGTAAAGCTTAATATCTTGATCTTCAAATCATAAATCTGTAATTGTATCTCAGGTGTCATAAGTCGTAATTCTGTGGCCGTTTTGAGGGTGAAATCTGATGTTTTTGTTGGCAAATGGTTGGTTGTTAATTATTTGAAATGCCATGTAAGTACTATTGCCAGATCATGTCTAAATGTTAAAAACAATGCTGGGGCTACTGTTGCAGCAATTGCTATCGTTACAGCATCGTAAATGATCTTCGTTCAACTGCATGTGCGCACATCACATGACAACGATTAGGGTCTGTGGATGGACAGTTCGCCACACGCATGCAAAATCATAGCGGGGTACCAACAAAATCAAAGAAAGTGTTCTTGTTTTGAAGTAGATGCAAAATGTTGCTTTGTGCACCATGGTTTAAGATGTTTTGTATTGATCATGATGTCTATATGCTGCATCTTTTGTGCCAACAAAAGTTCCATCTTCTTTTTTGCCATAGGAAAGAATTATATTGTACATATGTATGGATATCACTAGTTTTTCTGATAATGTCATGTCCTAAAAAGTCCAATTTTGCCGGGGAAATATGGAAGCATTTACTGGGGGTACATGTTCCAAGTGTGGCCTTTATTTACGGAGGTAGTCCAGTAAATTGGCCACATTTGCAATTTTTCATACCCGAGTCTCATAGGATTTGTTTTTTTTGCAAAGGGCGTCAAGTGATATCCAGGTGGGGTATGGAAGTCTTTCTGCTTTGTTTATCCACAGACCATTGTTGTCATGTGATGTGCACACGCGCAGTTGTAACACCGATGGGGCTTACATGTAAATTGTGTACTGAGACTTGGGTTATCGTTACCTTCAGGACACCTCTATTTTTTACAAGTTCCGTTCAAAAATGACTTTTACATGACTGTTCAGTAGGCCTACCAAAGTGACTTTTGCAGGCCAGTCTTTTTTCTTCATACTAACTCATGTATGTTGTAATTTTTGAAACACACTTTCAAAGGAAAATGTGACTTTCCTATCTTTTATTTTTGCAATCAGAGACAACGTGCATGTTGTACTTCTCACAACACGCGTGCAAGCCAGACAGAATGAAAGCCTGATGCAGCTTGGCTAAGTAACAAATTTAAAAAAATATTAATTTTTTGGCAGTGTATATTTTGCCGGAGACGGCAAACCTTTAGTAAACGTTAGTTTGCCGGAAATGCACTGAACATGCGCAGTTACTGGTTTTTTGTACATGTACTTTTGTACATTTCCCTTTTAAAAAAAATCCTCCAGAGCCACAAATCTGAAAAAGAAAATGTAATACTCTGCCAAAAAATGTTTGAGACATGTTAAAATAATTAAAGAAGAATATTCTTATTTATTTGGGGATGAGAAAAAAAACCTTAAAAATGTGCTGCGGTCGGAATCGAACCCGAGTCATCCCGCTTACTAGAGCCTTTGCTTAACCATTACACCAAACGTGCCTACACAACTTTTGGTGGGAATTTAATATATCTTATAATTCAGCCCTATCTTAAAGAGTACAGCGCCCTCAGTTGATATGGATTGCCGCCGGCAAAACTTTAGTAAACGTTAGTTTGCCGTCATTACCTCCGGCAAAATATCCACTATCTAATTTTTTTTATCAGCCAATCAGCATGATCAGCATCGAGCATTCATTGAGCTTTCAAAGTTAACATCTTGTATTTTTGAACCCGTTTTCTGGTTGTCTTCCTCTTTTACCCCGAAATTTCCCTCATAAATCAAAAACATTCCCTTCTTTCCACAAAATACTAAACAAAAGGAAGGAAAGAATGCAGTATTCAGCGTTTGTGTACAAAGTTTACGGAAATTCAAGAAGATTCTCAAGAAGATTCTCAATTTAAGTTTTAACCAAATTGGAAATGATTCTCAGTCCCAGATTCATATATTTTACATATTTTTACAATGACTGACCTTTATTGACATGATATATGAAGAAAATGTGCGTCAACGTTGCAACGTTCTTTCTCAAAACGTTCCCTCTCTTGCTGAACTTCAAGAGTTTCGTCCACAACTTTCATGACATGTATGACTTTTGTTTACGATCGACCAGTTTGACAGGTGCCCTCTCTAGTTCTAGTTGGACGTAGACATCTTACATTCTGAGGGCGCCCTTCTCAATTAACGGTGGGGGGATGGATTAAAGTAAGATTAAAGTAAAGCAAATAAATTTGTCTTTGTGCTAGACTATTTTGTCAGGCGCGTCCCTTTTCAACAGAAATCTTAAGTTAACAAAAGGGTGGGGGTAAAATGTATGGGGTTATGCCCTTGTAAACTAGTGAAACAAACGACTTTCAATAAGTAAAACGGCCATAATTTTCTTAGTTTTTAAGAGGATCATGTTGCCATTTTCCATGAAAATTGATTCGGATTGTATTTTTTTTTTTCGTTTAAACACTATATTGTTTCAGTCAGATATAATTTGTGTTGTTCAACGCTTTCTCATGACCACACAATTTATTTTAATCATATTTAATTCATTTTAGACAGCTACCCTCTAATTTCAATAGGCTTGTGTCACAAGGGCATTACATTTCAACAGGGAACAATTAATACTCTCAGAGCAGTAGAGCGGTGTCAGCGCGAAAAATTCATCCGAATTAAAGTCAATTCATTTGGTTGAAAACACAACACACTGGCTTAAAGAGGTACATTTTCAAAAGTGCCAGTGTAATATGAACTCAAATTTGGCTCAATGTTTGGTCGTGATGTCATCATGAGGAAGTCCACATTAAATTGCGAAAGGGAACATCAAACACTATATTTAAAAACAATTCATGCAGTAGAGTGGTGCGAAAAAAAGACGTTTTCCGTGGGCACACTTTTAATTTTGCCCACTAAAATGTTAACTTATTTCAAAAGAGTTCACAACCACCGTTAATAAGGATTTTACCATTGTACTGAAGGACACAGGCCATAGTCCCCAGGGCGAACTTTACTTTCAATTTGTTTCCAATAGTACTATAGCAGCGAGGGCGTACCGCTCGACTAGAAGAGAACGAGGATAGACTTGACTCCTTTAATTGTGAAGAGCGCCACCATTTGTTAAACATGCCAGTGGCGGACAGCACGTGTTATCTGTATATGCTGGAGTTAACGTTGGCCTAAGGCACAACGACGTTTCCCCGATTTTCTTCATACAGGGTTGCCAAATTTCTTTGATGACGACAACTTCATCATTAAAATGCTGGTACTATTAGTTACTTTAATTATGCTTTTTGTTGAACCTTTGTGAACAATTTCAGTGTCTTTAAATTATGTCCGAAATACAACTTTGAAAACGGTGGCGTCCGGAAATTGGGCACAAAATCGGCTCAGTAAATGTGGCGTGCTTGAATAAAACAAAACTATAAAAACTCCAAAGTCAATGCCTCAAAATCTTTGGTTGATAAATTCTGATAAACCATCATTATCTTTACTTACACAGTACTTAAAAGAACTTGGACCCAACTTATTGCCTTTTTAACATTCGGACATGGTCTGGTGATATTAGTGGGGTCCAAGCTAATGCTGTATGCCCAGCAACACAATTCTGTCACTGACCCAAAAACCCCAACATAGCCCAATAAAAACACGAGATTTTACCTCAAAAAGGCCTCCAAATTACTAGATACGCCACCTGAGGTACAAGTAGACATCGATAATTAAGATGCTTGTACTCGTACTGAAGTTTACTTACAATCCGGGTGAAAAGTGAAAATTCCCATTCAATTCCGAGAGCTCCCCTCAAGATCGATTGTGAAATTTTCTACTCATCATAATCGATGCATGGCGCGCGCTCGGTAACGGAATCGTACTCAGGATACAGGAACCATCGAATGTACGCTGGGCATGAAGACGACATCGCGTCGTTTAAACATTAACACGAATCGGAAAATTAACGTGTTCACGATTGTGAGGGGAGCTCTCGGAATTGAACAGAAAATTTCACTTTTCATCTGGATCGTAAGTAAACTTAAGTACAAACATCTTAATTATCGAGCATGGAAGTTCGTTTCCTGTCCCATTATTATATCAATTAAATAAAAAATACCTTTTTGGGACTTTGATCACAAGAACTCATATCCCGAAGGAGCTTGCGACACCATCACGGTGTCTTTGTCAACTGGTGTTGTTGAGGCCCTCACGTGACCCCTCTAGGCTCACGTGACGGGTCTGAACAGCTGGAGTGTACGTGTTTCGTGAACATGGTGTCACGGTAGCACACAAACCGTTCAACACTCTTCGCTCCCAGTTGATCAGCCTGAAAGATAAGACCCAAGACCTCAAGAAATGTGGCCTCGTATACCAGATGTCGTGTGATGCATGGTTGTGAAGACACATAGGCCCTACATCGGGGAAACAGCTCGCACTCTGCAGACCCGATACAGAGAACACACTAGTACAGTAGGTCAGCCCCCCCTGACAGCAGTAATTGTTGGTGAACATATATCCACCCCAGGACATAGCATCTCCGTGGACAATGTCAAGATCATCGCCAGGGAGGACGACCTCTGGAAATGCAAAATCCGCAAGGCCGTGGAAATCCGCAGACACCACCCCCAAATGAACAGAGATGGAGGGTACGAGCTGGCCCACGTGTACGACCGCCTCCTGTCGGGCGACCAAGCTTGGTCACGTGACGGGTCACGTGAGGGCCTCAACAACACCAGTTGACAAAGACACCGTGATGGTGTCGCAAGCTCCTGATATGAGTTCTTGTGATCAAAGTCCCAAAAAGGTATCTTTTATTTAATTGATCTTAATTATCGATGTCTACTTGTACCTCAGGTGGTGTATTTAGTAACCATTTTGAGGGTGAAATCTGATGTTTTTGTTGGGCAATGTTGGGTTTTTGGGTCAGTGACAGAATTGTGTTGCTCTGCATAAACCATTAGCTTGGACCCCACTATCGCCCAGTAGATCATGCCCGAATGTTAAAAAAGGCGATAAGTTGGGTCCAAGTTACTTGGACTAAAAGTTTGTTAGAAAATTATTTTTTTTATGGCAGCTAGTGGATATTTTGCCGTAGACGGCCAAACGTTAGTTTGCGGAATATGCACTGAACATGTGCAGTTAGGCCTACTGTTTTTTGGTACTTAAACATTTTCCGGTGACAAATTTTAGTCTGGATCCATGCCAATATTATCGTTGTAACTTCGTATTCACAAGATAGGAATCAGACCAATATTATCGTTGTAACTTCGTATTCACAAGATAGGAATCAGACCATTTTATAATTTCGGACTTTATTAAATCCTCCAGAGCCACAAATCTGAAAAAGAAAATGTAATACTCTGCAATAAAATGTTTGAGACATGTTAAAATAACAAAAGAAGGATATTCTTATTTAATTGGGGCCATCCCCCCCCAAAAAAACCTGAGAAATGTGGCAGGGATCGGGATCGAATCCGGGTCATCCCTCTCACAAGGGCCGTTGCTTAACCACTACACCAAGTGTGCTACACAACTTTTGGTGGGAATTTAATACATTTTATAATTCAGCCCTATCTAAAGAGTACTGCGCCCTCTGTTGATAGATGATTGCCGCCGGCAAACCTTTAGTAAACGTTAGTTCGCCGGCATTACCTCCGACAAAATATCCACTATCTTTTTTTTAATTTGGATGCATATAGCTTGAGTTAACTTGAGTAACTCCAGCTCCAATGCTTATTTATCGCATTAAATTAGAGCTGGAGGCAGAACTACCTTAAAAAAACTAGATCATAAGAGGCCCGAAATCTGGGACCATGTATCCCCCAGTATTGCAAAAATTGTCCATTTTCCCTCTAGTATCCCAACCAAGATTCTTTAATCCATATCTCATGCAGTGAAACGCCACTATATACAAATGTATAGAATTAGCCTTGAACGTGGCATTGTATAACGAACACCACTATAACAAACATTATTTGACTATAACAAATAATCCCCATGGGCTCCAAAAATAGTAAATTTTATTATATTAATGCAAAATCAATATAACCATGCTATAACGAACAACCACTATAACGAATACTGTCTGTTGACTCCACCATGTTTGTTATAGCGGCGTTTCACTGTTAGTAACTTCAGCTCCAATGCTTATTGCAATTAGAGCTAGAGGCACAACTACGTTAAAAAATCTAGATCGTAAGAGACCATATATCTCCAGTGTATTCCAAAATAGTCCATTTTCCCTCTATTAATCTAGGATGCCACTTTTTAGGTTAACCTGAATTCAGAGTTGTTTTTTTTTTTTATGAGACAAATTAAAAAATGTTGGATTTGGTCTGAAACATAAAAAAACCCACATTTTTGAAAGGGGGTAATTTTAAGGGTAGTTTCAGGGTTTTTTGGGTAATGTTTCAGGCTGATTATCCCAACCCAAATTCCCTAATCCATACCAAATACCATGCAGCAGTCATTCATGAAGCTAATAATCGACCTCAAACTGAACAAAAGAAAGAGTGAAAACATTTATTTCACTGACAAATGTTCCATTTGACTTGATCACCCATCCTTGCACTATTTCATGCCGGAGTATTATAGACTCTGATTTTGTTACCAACAGACTTTGAATGATGTTATTTGACCCCTGAAAATTGGGAATCAGCCAAAGCAGTCCTGTATGGCGGTCGTGTGGAAAGGATGCAATCGTGTGGGATGGCCTTCACTACAAGCAGTCACTTCTCAGTAAGCCCAACGTGATCATTTATTAAGTTGCCCCATTCATGGGGAGGGGGGGGGGGTAGACTTTCTTAGAGGGAGGGGAGATGGGGCAACTAGAACCAACTTTTCAGCCCTTTTCACACTAGAGCCTCTCAACCTGGGTTGAACTCAACCCTGGGTGAACCCAGTGCCGCCCTGGGTTGAGTTTTTTATTTCAACATGTGTTCAACCCCACATCATTTCACACTTGTTTCATGCAAATCAAGCTTGTCATGCTCAGGTACTACTGTTTTGAACCCTGGCCAGAATGTCAACCTGGGTTGAAAATCTCAACCCTGGTCTGGAGCAGGGTTGAGTTCAACCCGGGGCGAAATCAATCTTGGGGTTGACACATGGTTAAAATTCTTTAAGAGTGAAACGATACATGTTTTCAACCCTACGTCAACCCCGAGATATGTCTAGTGTGAAAAGGGCTTCACTTTAATAGAGAGAACCATAGTCGCAAGCCTACTTCTGGACCCCTTTCCCGCAAGACTCATGAAAATCCACTTTGTTCACCAAGCTAGCTGGCATGTTTAGAATAAAGAATAACTACACGTGTATGTGTTTTGAACTCATTACAAGTGTCCCCAAATAGGGTAAAGTCACAGAGTTTCGTGGGTGTCCTTAAACTTAGCAATATGCCTTCAGAAGCTACGAATGTGGATACAATTAGGACATCATGTTTGTCCTTGTTCACCCATCCTATCAAGATGGTTAAAAGAGAAAACAGGTCACGATGAAGCCATTTTTGGTGGGAGCAGTGGCCCAAAACATTATTTTATCTGTTTTCCACAAATTTAGCATCAGAAATTACAGTTGTTTGAGCTGGAAGGCACAAATACCAGCTGTGCAAGTCAAAGTTTCAGATGTCCTAAGGTTAAGTTCAACAAAGTAATATTTAAAAGATTAGTCACAAAATGTTGCTAATAAATGTCCTTATCCCAGTGACTAAAAAGGATGAATGCATTTATTTCTACTCATTTCAAAACCTCAGAATTTACCAGTAAATTTGAATAGATTTATTACAGTAGAGTTTGAAAAGTCTCATGAAAATTAATAATTCTTTGTTGAAACTCAAAACTGCAGTGACGGGGATAATTGTTTTCATTAATTTCAAGTTGAAATGGCAACCAAATAGGTACAACAATGAAAGCAGAGGTCTGGAATTTAATTCTTGAAAATGCAAGGAAATTTCAAGGAGGCAGTCAGGCAAAAAGCAAGGCAACGGAGGCCATAGCTTCCTGAAATTCAATATCATTGATTTGAACATTTGTTAAAATGATTGGCAACCTTCACACTTAAAGAATGTTTAACCTTCAAAGAAATAATCAACTTTCATAGTCATGTGCATGCTTAAAGGTACATTGTGCATAGGATCATTTGCTTTTTGCAAGATTTTTTCCAAAGCAACAAAAGTGCCCAATATTTTTAGTAGGTTGCATAACAAGCATTCTGTTCAAGTCTTAGCTGAGTGGCTACTATACATTTTGGAGAAAACAGAGAAAACATAATGCACAAGTCTTTGGATCTCGTAACTGGATTCTGTAAGCACCCCATTTTGAAACCACCTTCAATGTTGTTTTCTGACAATACCATTTCAGGTGGAATTATTTCACAGGGTATTTGTTACCAGTCCAATCTTCACTTTGAGGTTTCTGTCATTAAATCGGTAGGTACTTATCTGGGTAATTGCAAATGATCTTACATGGCTTTAAAAAGTGAAGTTAACAGAAATACAGAATAATTTCCATTATCAGAAAAGTCATGTAGAGATCGCACAGTATACAATGAGCAGATGTATGTTCTATTAGGAACAAATTGAAGAATATACATAAAGGGAGTTTACAAAGTCTTGTTGGGACTACTAAGATCTATAAAGTGGTGAATGTTAAACACTTAAAAAGTCTACTTGAACATTTAATTTTTACAATAAGATTGATAGTTTGCAAAAAAAATTCATAATTTTTGGCTGAAACGCAAACTGAAGTGATGATTTTTTTTTTTCATTTTGAAACTGCAACCAAATAAACAATGAAAACAGAAGTTTGAAATTAAATTCTTGAAAAGACGAGGAAATCTTTTTGGTTTGTAAGGAAAAAACCGGGAATAGAAATTCGCTATTTGTGGGGACCTTTTCAAGGTGGCAGTCAGGCCAAAATCAAGGCAACTGAGGCCGTATAGCTTTCTGAAATTCAGCATGAGTCGAATTGATTTCTAAGCATTCAAACTGAAGGGATATTTGACAGTCTGAGAAAAAATGTCAACAAAATTTCAAATCAAGATAAAAAAATTCTTATAAAAATGAGTCTTAATTCTGTGAATTGAGACAGGACAGCAAATTAATTTTCACTCATCTTTAGCAAACATTTCAATAAGTAAATTATCTTCAATTTACATGTAAGCGTATTGTTAATTCAAATGCGTAAACAGAAACTGCAAAAAGTAATGTCAACACTGAGTAAATAAAGGCTTACATTGAACAGTAATCTGAGTACTAACTATCATGGTGATGTGTATGCTTAAAATGATTTCAAACAATACTATTTCACAAAATACTTGTAGTATGGTTACATCTCAAGGATGAAGTGGTTGTAAAACTGTCTCAAAATTTCTATTGTCAAAAGTACAATATATAAACACGTACATGTAGATTTCATTAGGAAAACATTTCAGAATCTCAGGGAGTTTACGTAATCTTGGCTTTGTCTCCAGCTTTGGCTTCTACTATGCAGATTGCAGAGCCCATGATGAGGTCAAGATATAAACCTCATGAACAATGTCAACACAATTCTCTATTCTGTGAATGAAGATCTGAAACCACATTAATAGAATGAGCTTTGTCACTAATCTTTAGGATACATTTAGACAAGTCAATTTACTTGGAAGAGTAGTGTTTTATTTATTAAATAGGCAGATGCCAACAGCAAAAAAAGGAACAAAAATTTAACTGAGTGAATAAAGGCTTATCTTGAACACTAATCCTAACACCAAATTGAACTGAGTAATGCATTTGTAAAGTTGTAATTACTCAAAATAAATTTTAAGAATGTTGCATCTCAAGAACAAAATGATCCTAAACATTTCTCAAGTCTTTGTTATGAAAGATAGCAGAATATATATACAGCAAGTTCCACCAGGAACAATTTAACAATCTTAATTGTGTTTATGAAATCTTGGCTTCGTCCCTGGCTTTGGCCCCAGGCTGCATGATTTTTGTCCCCTGATGTAACTCCAGTACAATATTGGTCCATTTTCTTCTTTAGAGACACCGTATCCTGTCACACAAGGCCAATGGATGGTTGGTGTATTTTCACTGAGTTTGAATGTGGTAAGATTCTTAGGAATCTAGTGCCAGAAATGAAGCGGAAGCCACAACGAAGCCGGGGTTTCATAAACATCACAAAGAGTTGGTAAGTATTGGATAGATTGATGGCAATCCATGTACTGGGTGAGGGAGGGGTGTTGGGTTGAGGAGGCGGGGCTCATTACATTCAAACACCTCAACACCCACTTAACTCCCCTCTCCTTTCAAATTGATCAAAATTAAAACGAATTGTCCCCCAATCAAATCAAATGTAACTGTAGTCAATACACTGTTTATATAAGACTTTGTATAGTAACATATTGTAATTGATGCATTGTTTATTTAAGAATTTGTATGGTAAAATGGTTCACATCAGAGGGATCTGGCAGTTTGGAATGTTGCTTGTGGTGATGGTGATGTAATGACCGGACAATTTCATCCTCAACATTTGCTGTTGGGATGATGATGATTGCTAGTCAATGTCATGTTGGATTACATCACACCTTGTGATACATCTGGATTGAGTGTCCGTTAGCCACTGCCAGCTGGCCATCTGATGTGAACGTGATTCCACATTGGTAATACAGACCCTGAGCCAGGCAATCAAGAAACCTGCCATCTAGGTCATAGTGGTGAATATGACCAGTGTCATCATCACCACCTTGGTACACTACAAGGTAGATGCCTGAGCTGTCACAGCATACACCACGGCAGTACTCCACTGGCTCACCATTAATGGTTGGCCGGATGGTGGCATTTGTTTTACCTTTGCTATCACTAACGTCCACTTTCCCTGTGTTATATCCACTGACCACAACTCTTTCAGTATCGTCATCCACAGCCAGGTAGTAAGGTGGAGTCTGCACTGGTATGGTGTGTAGGATCTCACCATCAGTGGGTCTGTGTTCAGTCCACACCATTCTCTTGATATCACCCACTACGATTGTACATGTACTATTTTTTATGGCTAGACTCTGTAGGTCCATTTCTGTCTTGTCTACCTGATGCTTGGGCACCGTTGGGAACTGCATAACAAGAGTGTTGTCTTTCATGTTGAACACCTTGACATACTTGCTTCCATCCAACACAAGCAAGCGTTGCTCAGGATTGTGGATGGCTGCAACTGCCAGTGGACCTGTGGGTAAAGAAGAACTCAAATGTAACATATGCACAGAATATAAATGCACTGTCACTATTCTGAGTCCTCATGAAATATAAATACCTATTATGATAACCTACCTATAACAATGAATACATGGCGTGCCTTAAAACCCGGTCATGTAGAATGAATAGGCCTACATGAACATTGTGCAGTCTTCAACCACCATACATGTATAATTGTGAATAACTGCAACGTCTTGGAGATACAGTTTTGCAAAGTCTTTTATAAAGTTAATGCACTCTCTGTGCTATTCTAATTGTTCAAACATCAAAATATATTAGTCTTATATTTAACCGTGTTGCCATTTCTTTAGCAATAAAAAGGTTGCTCAATTTTCAAATGAAGCATTGAACAACATAGACCCCATTTTTAGACAACAAATAATTGAAAACTGTTTAATAACAACTCAGTTCTTGTATGTAGTTACATGTATGTTAGCAATTTCCAAGGTTCAGCGATACGGTTCCTGAAACTCAATTAATATTGGTTATTATTCAAATAATAGTTAAACTCACAGTGTGCACGTAAACATTTTTTTATTTGCTTTGTTTGTTTTTTTTTTAGCAAATTTGTTTCATTGAGACTTTGAATAACTAAATTTTATAACATTCTCTACATAAAAACATCCTAAAACATACCGCTATTTCGCAAAACATATCGTTCATGGCCAAAAAGTGGCACAATTGCTTCACCAAGGTTTACAACGCCCACCTCGAGTCAACATGTAAATTAAAGCTATAGTCCATCATTTGCAGCCATCCGAAAAGTAACTGGCGTAATTATTGTTGAAAAACGTACTTGGTTGAAAGATAGTAAGGGGACTAAACTCCCTGTGAAATTATTCTTTCTGGCAAGCTGTCATTTTGAAGTAATCAACAAAAGAAGGCCTTTCCAACGGTGCAACTTAAGACGCACCGTAGGAAAATTTAAATCAGTAGTTCGTTTTGTTATTCGGCTAAGCGCTCACAAGCATTGGCACGACGCACGCGCGTGCGCAGTTGCTATAATTCGTCGGATCAGTGCACAACATCGCGTATAGCTGCAATCGGCTCAGTGAGAATGCGTCTCGGACGCTGAATTCAGGCCCAATCCAAAACATGATTCAGCAACTTTTGATTTGAATTGAGATCCTAGAATGCTGTTTTTCTCGGAATATACCGCTGAAGCTGAGCTGAAACTTCATCAGGCTAGTTGTTCAGTATCCTTCATCAGATTTTGAACACTTTTGTTGCTTCAAACGAACAAAATGCACAAACTACAAATGATGGACTATATCTTTAAGTGAAACAATCCATTGGTCTGTAAAAAACGAAAAAATAACCTTTTACACACACTACAGCCTGTCTAAAAAAAAATGGTACAATCGAAAACAATTTTTTGTTCAATATTAAATCTCAACATAAGTAAGTCGTTTTGAGCATCACATTAAAGAAAAAAGAAAGACCAGGCTTTCCAGTACTTTTTGTTTCATTTCATTTGCTTAAATTGTGAATCCAGATATAACTCCAGTTTACTGCGGAACACAAAATCGAGTTTCTTTCTTTTGCCAAGTTACAATCTTTTGCCAAGTTACAATCTTTTGTGAGCTTCAAGACAGTATGGCACAGTACTCGAAACAACTCTGCCCATGCATAAAAGTGGCACATTGAAATCGATTTTGGTGTATCGCACTAAATTGATTATACCTCTGAATTGACAAAACAAATAAGATCAAACAAACACTATTGGAAAGCCCAGTCTTTGTTCTTTAATATTATGCCAAGTAAGAATGACTTATGACTTAGGATTTTGAAATTTCATATTTAACTAATTTTTTTCCGATTGTACCATTTTTTTTGAGACGTTATGTAGGGCAGTAAGATGCCTACATTGTAAATAACAAGACACAATAATGTAAAGATCACTAATGAATCACTGGTAACTGTACAACCTAATCTATTGGTCTTCAGTTAAAAAACGACATAACAACCTTTTACACACACTAAATACTTACGTTATGTGGGGCAGTAAGATGCTTAGTAAGGACAAAAAAAATACTCGGTCTCTGGTCAGTGCGCGCGTCGATTTTAATCATACTCGTCAACCTTTTTTTTTTCTTCAAATTTACACGGAAGCTACAACAGTGCCCTCTATTGCCGCACCTCCTCAAATTTTTGTTACAAGGAGCACCAAGGAATGGGAAAATTGCACCAAGGCAAATGATGAAGGGCACCAAGGCAAATTATGGAGGACACCAATGTATAATGAGGACACAAACAGGCAAAATAGTACCCACCTTGTCTGTACAATTCAAGCTTAAACAAAAAAAGCCACCAAAAAAACCCCCCAAAAAATGCGTCGCAGCATCAATTCCAGAACTTCGGTCTGACCATTTGGCCTAACGTTAAGATCACTTATGAATTACTGGTAACTGTACAACTAAATCTATTGGTCTTTAAAAAAACGAAATAATAACCTTTTACACACGCTCAATACTGACGTTATGTAGAGCAGTAAGATGCTTAGGTAAATAACAAGATACAATAACGTGTAGATCACTAATGAATTACTTCTGTTTATGATTAATAAAAATCACGTTATAAAAACGCGAACATTTGGTTTAAAAACTACCAAACCAAAAATTCACTAAAAACTCTCTCCCCAAAACAGGTTGTTACGAACCCACTTAATCTGTAACCCTTTAGTACGGTTGCTCCCGCACTAGAATTTTCGGTATTTAATGAATGTTTGTTATGGTGGCTACGCGCGGGTAAATACCCTATATAAGCACTGACTGGCTTTTATTCGGTCTCAGTTGGTGCCCATGTACAACCATGTGCGATTTTCATTAGCGCGTCGTTGAGCCAGCATCTCCCGCCGTCCTACCGATTTAGTACCCCTCATCGCTGGATCATGGCCGAGGCTGACGGTACTACCGGACAGAGACCTGGACTGTTGTGGCCTGCTTGATGTGGCTGAATTCTCGGTGCTCAACGCTGACTTACCTGTGGCTTGGCTGATCTACGGCTGGGTGCGAAGATGCTTGGTTCGACGGCTGCGCTAATATCGTTGTGGGCACTGGCTGGGCGGGGCCTGTTCCTGCTACTGGTTCCTTTGGTAATTATATTTGGCCGAGTACAATTTGCCTTTTTTGTGTGTTTTGCTTATTAACTCTATTTTGCCGGCTTGTTCTTTACTGTATTTTGCCTGTTTGTATAAATTGCTGCTTTGCTAATTTCTTTTTAATTTATTTTGCTTTGCCTGTGTCTAATGCTTGGAGGTTCTTGCATGACGTTTAAAGTTGAAGACTAACTGAGAATGTTTGTATCACCCACTGTCCTGTTGATTGATTTGGGAGAATTAATTAAATTTTGTTAATCATATATTGGTCTCATTTTTGCCTTTGATTCAAAAGTCATGATTCCCGTTTTTATTACTTATTTCTTTCTGCCGTGCATTCCCCGCACGTAACAAGGTTCTTTTCCGGTGTTTTGTTTACTGGGTAGAACATTCTACTCACACGGCAGATTAGTTTGTTTGCAAAGCAACTTCACACTTTTCTAAAGGTTACAGACCCCAACATAAAAACAGTTTTTTCTTCCAAATAAACTGAAATCAGTAATGAAATAAATAGAAGGTTTGTTGTAGTTTTTTGTGTATGTGTGTGTGTGTGTCAGAGTGTGATTTTTTTTAAACATAGGCCTACACGTAAAGAAAAAATATTGAAGTTTTGTCGGGAGAACAAAATCAAATTTGTCAGAGAGCACTGTCAGCACATCAATTCCTTGCCAGTAGTTTATTGTTTTTCATTCTCAGTTGTCAGATCTGCATGTGCACAAGGAAGACTGACTTATAATTTCCACACAATTATGAACGTTTGTGTTGATGAACATGTACATAAAAGGAACTTACCTTGTACGCGAATGGTTCCCTTGTGTTGTCCCTCATTGCTGCAGATGACCACTCGGTTGTTGAAACAGTCTGCCACAGCAATCTCACCAGGTTGAGTAGCAGTAACACTTTGAGCCCAATTGAACTCTCCTGGACCACGCCCCTCTGTACCAAACTCACGACACATCTCCCACTGTCTTAAATCCAGCTTGCCCAGATTAATTTCACCAATCCTCTGACCCGGGGTGAAGCTCAGATAGGAAAGCTTGGGATCAATCTGGGGAGGATTTTGACTCTTGAGTGATTTCAAGTCTTTGCTGATGATAGGGTATAGGGACAGAAAGTCACTGTCTGATGCAGTGTTAATGATATCCTGGGATCTCCCTAGCAAATGTTTTTTACTTTCTAGCATCATTGTCAGTGTTGACTGATGCTCATCATATGTTCTGTTGCGATCCTGCTGGAGTTGTTTGATTTCTGCAATCATCTTTGTCTCTTGAGTTGTTATCTCAGCTCTCTTTTTATCCGCTTTGTCTTGCACAGCTTTCACAGTCTTTGTGACGTTCTGTGTAAATTTCTGCTTAGCTTGTGATGAAGTGGCCAAAGATTGTTCAAGTCTTTTGATGTTTTTCGTGAAATCTGGAAACATATCTTTCAGTGACTGTTTGTATTTGCGAGAAGCCTCTCCAGACTCAATGTAGTGATGTTTTGGTTTACAGTGGCTTACTACAGTACAAACTCGGCAGATTAACTCTTCACATGTCTCACAATAAAACCACTTCACTTCCCCCTTGTGTTTCTGGCATTTAGACTCATCTTCTTCGGGCGTTTTTTTCACTGAACTAACCACCTTTTCTTGGAGTGAGACCTCCTCAACTATTCCCATCAAATGGAAATTTGTTTTCAGGCCTTGAATGTGTGTCTCTGGAAGTACTGTCTCCCGTCGACAAACAGGGCAAGGAATTGTTTGTTGACCTGCATACCTGCTGGTGTAGTATTTCTCCAGACATTTCTGGCAGAAGCTATGCATGCAATCCAGCACCTTGGGCTGTTTATATTTGTCTGCGCATATGTCGCATTCAAGATGGGGACCGATGCTTTTTAGAGCTGTAGCCATTTTATCTGTATACAAAGGGTATTTAAAAAGAAATTGAAATGGTTATAATACAGAGATGAAACTTCTTTAATACTGTACTGTCTGTGTGAGTTCATCCGGGCAGAAAAAACCCAAAATTTTATTTTCATCTGTTATTTTGTATTTACATGTATCCACTTCTGAACAAAACATCATTTTTTTTTTTGAATTCCTGTCAAATTTTGAAGAGCTCTGATGTTTTGAAGAGCTCTGGTACGTGTACGGTAGCTTGTGCCCTGATCTGGTCATTAATAAATATACATGCAAGTTTTATTATTAAATATAGGTTTTGTTGGAACATTGTTTAAGGCAAATTGTGATTCCTACACTTGTACCGGTAAGCTAGCATTTAACCCATTCAAAATAACTGACACTCTTTTCTTACCTTTTTTTTTAATTTCAACCAAATCAATTGAAGACAAAATGGTTCGCGTTTGTTGTTACAAATGCACTGGAGTGGTCGGGCAGACATATTTTTTTCAATAAACACTGCCGTGTTAAGTTATGAATATGTTTCTGTAAGAACAAAGGATCACGAAATTAAATCCTGTCAGGTACAATCAATTATTTTGTGGTAAAATTCAGTAAACATGCAATGTACACAAGTTATTTCTGGCTGGATGACGTCATTATTCAAAAACAGGAAGTGAATACTGATTTAGTTCGGAGTGGATAAATGTTCATTGTGAAGTTTAATGACGTATGAAAGTATGGAAAATATACGTGTATTTATTCATAACAACTACCTTCCGGTTTGATGACGTCACAGTATTTGGCAGCAAAAACTGAACATTGTAAAGGATATCGTAACTTGGGCTACGAAGATATACAACATGAATCGGATTTTAGAACTTATGGTCGTTTTCAAATTCACACAGAAGTAACTTTCGTTCTGATGACGTCATGAATTTGAAACCTTGCCAAGTTATTTTTGGTTAATCAAAGCATATCAAGGCGGGATTTGGTAAGATTTGAACGGATGGTTTTTAAATTAGAAAGAGCAAACACTGTATTATGTGCCGCTAGGGGGCGCCCTTTCGAAAGATGACGTCATCACATTTTTTTTGTCTGGCATTCCTCACTAAACAATTTCATAATTTACATGTATATGTGTGTTGTAAAATGCTTTCGCTTTTAAATTACATTCAGTTTTCATTGCACTTCCGGTAATACCGGAAGTGAAGGTCAGGCGGTTTTGTGTCCGGGAACAAGAAATGTTTCTCACGGCATAGTCAACCTCACGAAAAAACGAACACGATACTCTATTTAGTTCAAAAGATATAGCGCAAACTATTTTTCAAAATTTGCCCTGAAATCGCTTGTAATTTGATCCCTGATGACGTCATGGTGACGTAACAAAATTTAAAACATCTTCGTAGCATGGTACAAGTTCACATTAGGTTTCTGGGTCATACCGTAAACCGTTTGGAAGAAATTCTGCTTTGTTTTGATTTCAGACTAAAGTTTTCATTTTAAATTCACATAACTTTGACCTTCCGGTAGACCCAGAAGTAAAGGTCAAGCGAGTTTACGACAAAAAATGTTTATCAATTCATGGTCTATCCGATTATGGAATACAAACATCATCGATTATTTTGTTCAGGGGTAATAGGTGAAAGTAATTGATCACTTTTGCAGCTGAAATCCCTTGTAATTTGACACCCGATGACGTCATCATGACGTCAGAGTAATATGCACCACTTGGGATGAGGGTCGATATATATGAAAAGTTACAAGTTCATATCATGAACCGTTTAGGAGAAAAGCCACGGAGAAGTATTGGCCGGAATAAAAAAGAAAGATTTATCAGAACAAAAACAGAGACTGGTCGGGTTGTGCCCGACCACTCAATGAGAGAAGTTGCCAAAAGTTACCCAAACAAAAGCCATCAGAAAGATACGAAAGCCCATTAGCGCCACTGCAAGTATATATGTTACAGATTATGTAATTCGTTATTACGGATTATTAATTCGTTATTACGGAATATTTAATTAATTATTACGGATTATTAATTCGTTATTACGGATTATTAATTCGTTATTACGGATTATTAATTCATTATTACGGATTATTTAATTCGTTTCTACGGATTACTAATTCGTTATAACGGATTACTAATTCGTTATTACAGATTATTAATTCGTTATTACGGATTATTTAATTCGTTATTACGGATTATTAATTCGTTATTACGGATTATTAATTCGTTATTACGGATTACTAATTCGTTATTACGGATTATTAATTCGTTATAGCGGATTACTAATTCGTTATTACAGATGATTAATTCGTTATACGGATTGTTTAATTCGTTATTATGGATTATTAATTCGTTATTACGGATTATTTAATTCGTTATTACGAATTATTTAATTCGTTATTACGGATTATTAATTCGTTATAACGGATTACTAATTCGTTATGACGAATTAATAATTGTTATTACGAATTAAGTCTGATGTTCTCACACGTGGAGAGCACGTGACCAGGGGCCTATGTATATAACGCCGCTAGGCGGCGCTATCTTTGCATTAATTCGTAATAACGAATTAATAATCCGTAATAATGAATTAAATAATCCGTAATAACGAATTAAATAATCAGTTATTACAAATTAGTAATCCGTAATAACGAATTAATAATCCGTAATAACGAATTAAATAATCCGTTATTACGAATTAGTAATCCGTAATAACGAATTAATAATTCGTAATAACGAATTTATAATCTGTAATAACGAATTAAATAATCCGTAATAACGAATTAAATTATCCGTTATTACGAATTAGTAATCCGTAATAACGAATTAATAATCCGTAATAACGAATTAATAATCCGTAATAACGAATTAAATAATCCGTTATAACGAATTAGTAATCCGTAATAACGAATTAATAATTCGTAATAACGAATTAACAATCCGTTATTACGAATTAGTAATCCGTAATAACGAATTAATAATTCGTAATAACGAATTTATAATCTGTAATAACGAATTAAATAATCCGTAATAACGAATTAAATTATCCGTTATTACGAATTAGTAATCCGTAATAACGAATTAATAATCCGTAATAACGAATTAATAATCCGTAATAACGAATTAAATAATCCGTTATAACGAATTAGTAATCCGTAATAACGAATTAATAATTCGTAATAACGAATTAACAATCCGTTATTACGAATTAGTAATCCGTAATAACGAATTAATAATCCGTTATAACGAATTAGTAATCCGTAATAACGAATTAATAATCTGTAATAACGAATTAAATAATCTGCAACATATATACTTGCAGTGGCGCTAATGGGCTTTCGTAGAAAGACAACGGGAAGTCCTCAATCTAGACAAACCTTTGTGGGAGTGTGAAAAGTGCAGAGTTTTAGAGGAGGGGACCAACATAATGTTGAAACACTCAAACAGTGCATTGAAACTACAATTGTTTACTAATGCATATATTTTTAGTAATTTCTCCAGGCATACTGTGCTGGTTATCCAGCACCTTTGGCTGAGTGTATTTGTCTAGGCAGATGTCACACACAAGATGGGGGCTGATTTAATTTTTAAACGAAAATTGATTATATAATAGTGTAAAAAAACTTTGAAAAATGGATGGTATTTAATTTTTGTACGAACAGATCATACTTGCCTTCCAACTTGATTTTTGCACTTATGGATTGGAACTCAAATATTTGAGATCAGTAAGTTTCCCCATGAATCAAATTACTTTGTAGAAACAACTACTGCACAGTCAGCAGTCTACAGCAAACTGCAATTCCTCTGGTCTTGAGGCTACTCATTCAATAAATATCAGTTAATATAATCAGCTCACCTCACAACTGCAGATATTTCCTTTAAAATCCCAACAAATTCCTCCAAGTCAAGTTGTTCACTCTGATTTCACCCTTCCTTACCATAGTCGACTATGTAGTGGACGAGGAAATAACACACTAAACACCCTCAACACAGATATTCACTGCTTTACACCAAGCTGGCATTGCTGGTATGTTTGCCGCACCCATGCATACCTCATCAACCAACTGAAAGAGAGTTTTTCAATCCATTGTGGTGTATTCAAATTGTTCCCTTTACAAAACTTGAGTGACCTGCTTCAGAGTTCAATTTGAGGTATGGAGTGCCTTTGCTCGTGCGGTGAAATGGCTTGCAGATTGATAAAAAGGCCCCAGATAAAAACAGAGATTAAAACTTTCTTGTTTTTGCGCATACAGTTTTGATTTTGGTATCACATGAAAGAGTAAATTCTGAGGAACAAACTTTGCACATAACACCTTTGATTTTAATCACTCCTTGAGAGTGAAAAGTTAGGTTGAAAAAAGAGAGTTTGTTTCCTGCTCTAGTGATTTCCGCCTGACTGAGCAAACAATTTGGTTCTGTGGAGCGCCAATTCAACGGTATCCATAGGTATCCCTAGTTCACGTTCAGGGCACCAAATACTGGAGTCACAGACTCCTGTGTTAGAATTGACTCAATAGTTAAATGTACCATCGATTAAACAGAAGTTGAGGTCAGATTTTTGCAATAGTCATCAATTGGCAATATTTTCAATAGGTTGTAAATTATAATGCTTTCTGTTCTTTCACACATCCCATTTTGTCCCTTGACTGGATAAGCCTAGTCTTTCATTCTCATTACGATCCTGTGTCATAATTGTTTTGCTGTCTGTACTTCGGTAGGTCAACAAACCCAACTAAATTCTTTAACAATGTTACTTCCAAGCAGAGACAATTTAGCGTAAAATAATGTTATCTCGGATGTAAATTCAGTGTGATTTAGATTTTACAGGCCAGACAACCCAGAATTTTTATATTTTAATTGTTTGGAAATTTGAGGTCAGATGAACAAGCAGTTCTTAGCAGAAGTGAGGCTGAAAATCAGATAATTTCTATTCCATCTCAAAATGCCCATTCATGTTGATTTCTGTCAAGAAGGCTGTATGTAACTCCAGCCATATTACAGAGAAACAATCAGAACTGTGCAAATGGTCCATGGCTTACATGTACATGTACAGGCTAAGTCACAGCCAGCAATGTGCCAAAGTACCAGCCAAATCATCATTTCCAACCTGTTCAGGATAAACTTCCAAACTGCCAATGATAATTTTGTTGGGTTGATTTTTGTTTTTCAGAATTGAATAGATGTGAGTTGAGCAACATCAGACGTTCATCTTTTCTGACCATTGATGACTACCTGTCTGTCAGTCTGTCAGTCAGTTGGCCAGCCAGTGCAGTCCTACAAGCCAACTGAATGTGAAACCCAACTGAGTGGTTTGGAACTATAGCCTGATGAACAAGCCAGTCAATGCCTGACTGTTAGCCAGTACATGTAAGTGACTTTGCCTGACAGTGATCATTGCATATGATTTGATCTGATGCCTCATTTTCTCAAGATCTTTGCAGCACTTTTGAGAGCCCCAGTGGGAGGGACATGCTCGTACTGGTTCATGTGCGGACTGCGCAAAGTACGCATGACTTATTTTATTCTGAATCCTATCCAACCTGTAACATCTTCACATGAGTGCCAGGCGCTGTTGGCAATGCATTCAAGTGGTCTCCCAACTCTCTCTTTGTAACCGTTGAGGGGGTACTTGTGCAAGGAGTCCATACCCAAAGAGCTGTAGCAATGCCACCAATGTCACATTCTGTTTTTGATAGTCTGTGTTTTCAGTGTTTCAAGAGTTTGCCTGTATTTTCTGTATTCGAGTTCAACATGAGACAAGTCAAGCCAGAGTGTAGGAACCCAAGCTGCCTGAATGCCCAGAACAGTGACATTGGAAAATGTAATAAGATTGCATCATGTGATCTAAATGAAACCCTGCATAATGAAACACTTGAAACATGTCTACTTTTTTTTGACAGTGCGCTTCTGTCCACACTTTGGGAACATCGCCTACTCCAGAGTTGAGAGTAATCCATATTGAGAATGATAACCCATTCAGCTGGGCTTAGACAGTGGATTTCTGAAGAGATTTCCATGCGAGACATCAGAACCTTCATGGCATCCTAGATGATGGCAACCTTTCAACAGTCCGTACTCACCCAGCCAGGGAGAAAGGCAGATACAGCCAGCCTGCTACCAACCGTCTTTATCAATCTACTGCAGATAAATAATCTCATGTAAGTACAACTGAAGTCAGTTATTGAGGAATGTAATCAGGGGATGATGCACAGTAGTGGATCTAATTGGGGGTTGGAGGTAAAACTCCCCCCCCACAACCCCCATTTTGCCACTGAAAAAAGTTATGATACTTGTAAAATATTGCCAAGAATACCAGAATTTGACCAAAACTTCCTAAAGTTATTCTCAAATTGCCTTGGAATGGGGGAAGGGGCATGCCCCCAGACCCACTATGGCAGGGGCATAATGAACATAAATATCCCCCTCCCCTCTCCATGCATTTCCTGCAAGCTAGCTCCGCCCCTGATGCATGCAGTGATGTAGTCCAGACTAATGTTGTGCAAACGCGACCCCAAACTGACCCAAACCAAAACTGACTTTGGTCAGTTGGGGTCGTTTTTTCATAATTTTTTTGTTGCGTTGGGTCAGGTCAGGTCTGGTCGGATTTTGAGAGTTCAGATAGGTTTCAGTTCAGATTCTGTTTATACCTATAATGTTTCAGGTCGGATTGGCCTGCTCAGCCCGACCCGATGCACAACATTAGTCCAGACCTCCAACTCTGAGACCAATTAAGTCATTTATACATATTGAGACTGAACATTTTGTACATGTGTCGAGACTGAAACTTAGACCAAACAATGAAGAAATGATGAATCATTTGTTTAATTTGTGAAATCTCACATTTGTTTTGATGTTTGGGGGGGGGGGGGTAGTTAAAGGCTGAACACCATCTGACTATTGGGGCGCTGTTCAATAAGCATGATTTTGGTCACATCACTCAATAAGTAGCACTGACATTCAATGTGGCATGATCTGGCGTGCTGGACAATAATTATGTTAAAAAAACCAGTAATGGCGCTCATTATAGCAGCTGTGAGGATCTGACATCTTCGTTTTCTTTTAAAATGAAAAAGGAAAAATGTCTCAGTGGATGGTCCATTGAAAAGTTAAAAAGAGAAAACAAATTGAATCCCATTCATCAATATATGCATATGGGGCATTCAATAAATTAAAAAAACAAAACATTTCTTTTCCTCTCCGTGTTACACCTTACATGTTTGTTGGTTTTTATTCTGCATGCACTCCTTAATGCTGTCAGGTTTCAAGAGTGATTATGTAAGCAAACTACCTTCCCATCAGATAAGCAATGGACGTCATTTGTAATGATACTTGAATGGCAAATTACAAAGGTCAGAGGTCACAGGCACAGGAATGATGTCACACTTTAGACCCTCAATGTCTAGAATGACCCATATTAGTCATCAAGTGAAGATGACTAGCATGGACCGTATTGCATGGTCAGGGTTCCAGCTGGTAAATTACAAGGTACAGCCAAAGTTAATTTGTAAGGAAACGAAAAAATGATTTTTAAAATCCTTTTCACAGAACAGATTCTGAAAGAAATTTGTGTCGGAATTTCCATGAAAAATGGCCAAAGAGGCAATAATATTCTCATTTATATCAATAATTAAAGGTTGAGGGAGAGCCATCACCAATAGAGGGCGCTGTGGCATATTTAATTGTTGGGCATCTGATGAAAAGGAGAAACCATTGACCTTGTCATGCGGCTATGAAGACTTGCAGACTGGTCCAAGAAATCTGGAATTTATTTGGTCGGCTGAAATCCACTCATAAAATTGTCTGCGTATTTATGTATCAAACAAAGGTAATCCAGAAATAATAAGTGGAAATTTGGTAATTGCCGAAACTTGGGAAAAATTAAAGTTATTCACACATTCAACCACATGTGATAGTTTTAAGCAAATTCCACAGTGGTCCATTCCTGTTGTATGGTTCATCTGAGTTGTGGGATTCTGTTGGTTTCAGGAGACTTTACTTTGTGGGTTTCTTTGGGGTTCAGGGTTCCAAATGGAATAACAATATATTATTTCAAGACTTGATTTTTCTTTTTAATTTTTTTAGCCGAAGAATAGAGCGACTACAAAGAACTTCAAAGAGTGGTGAGTGAATTGTTATTCTGAATAAATGAATGAATTTATTTCTGCTCATTTCATTTCAAAACATCTGATTTTACAAGTCAATTTGACTATTTAATTGTTACAACAGAGTTTGAAAAGTGTCATCAAAATTGAATAATTCTTTGCTTAAACTCCAACTGTATGAGAGGGTAATTCTTTCATTGTTTTGAAGTTTGCTGAAATTGCAATCAAATAGGTAAAAAAATCAAAACAGATACTTGAAAAGGCGAGGAAATTTCAAGGAGGCAATCAGGCCAAAATCAAGGCAATGGAGGCCATAGCTTCCTTAAATTCAATACCATTGATTTGAACATTTGTTAAAATGATTGGCAACCTTTCACACTTGAAGAATTTGTAACCTTCAAAAAATAATAATTAAAATTTCCATCAAGATAATCCCTTGTGAGTAAAGTTTACACAAGTCTTTATTCCGTGAATTTAGACAGGAAACCAAATTAATAGGTTAAGTATTTTTGCTCATCTTTAGCAGACATTTCAATGATTAAATGATTATCCACATTAGTGTTTCATTGATAAAAACGCAAATGTACCAAGCTTGTAAATAATAACAAAAAACATGATTTCTGTGAAAAAATACAAAAATGAAACTGCCAAAACTGTTTTAAAGAAACTGAGTGAATATTAAAAAAGGACTATTTTTTAAAGTAATCTTTAATTTTTGCAGGTTTCTTTTCCTAAAGCAACAAAAGTGCTCAATATTTTAAGTAGGGTGCATAACAAGCATTCTGTTCAAGTCTTAGCTGAGTGGCTATTATACATTTTGGAGAAAACAGAGAAAACATATAAAATACCCAAGTCTTTGGATGTCGTAACTGGATTATGTAGGCACCCCATTTTGAAACCACCTTCAATGTTTGTTTTCTGACAATACTATTTCAGGTGGAATTATTTCACAGGGTATTTGTTACCAGTCCTATCTTCACTTTGAGTTTTCTGTCATTAAATCGGTAGGTGCTTATCTGGGTAATTGCAGATGATCCTACGTGGCTTTAAAAAGTGAAGTTAACAGAAATGCAGAATAATTAATATTGTACAGGCTGTAATTATCAGAAAATGTAATGTTTAGATAGCACAGTATACAATGAGTAGATGTACGTTCTATTAGGAACCAATTGAAGAATATACATAAAGGGAGTTTACAAAGTCTTGTTGAGACTACTAAGATCTACATACAGTGGTGAATTGTTAAACACTTACATGTAAAAGTCTTTTTGAACATTTATTTTGTACAATAAGATCGATACTTTGCAAACAAATTCGTATTTTTTCTCTGAAACCCAAAATTGAAGTGATGATGATTTTTTTTTTCATTGTCCAGTTTTCTGAAAATGGCAACCAAAAATGCAAAACAAAGAAAAAAGAGGTGTGCAATTCAATTCTTGAAAAAAAACCGAGGAAATCTATTTAGTCAGGCCACAATCAAGGCAACTGAGGCCGTATAGCTTTCTGAAATTCAGCTTGAGTCAAAATGATTTCTAAGCATTCAAACTGAAGGGATATTTGACAGTCTGAGAAAAAATGTCAACAAAATTTCAAATCAAGATAAAAGCATTCTTGTAAACATTAGTCTTAATTCTGTAAATAAAGACAGGAAACCAAATTAATTGTCACTCATCTTTAGCAAACATTTCAATGAGTAACTTATCTTCAATAGACATGTAAATGTATCGTAAATTCAAATGCGTAAACGGAAACTGCAAAAAGTAATGTAAAAACTGAGTAAATAAAGGCTTATTGAACAGTAATCCGAGTATTAACTATTGTGCTGAACGTACATGCTTAAAATGAATTTAAACAACCTGTATTTCACTAAATACTTGAAGTATGGTTGCATCTCAAGGATGAAGTGCGTGTAAAACTGTCTCAAAAGTTCTATTAACAAAAGTACAATACATAATGGATTACATGTGGATTCCATTAGGAACAAATTTCAGAATCTCAAGGAGTTTACGAAATCTTGGCTATGTCTCCTGCTTTGGCTTGTACTATTTAAAGCCTCTGATGAGATTAAGAAATAAACTTCATGAACACTGTCAACACAATTCTCCATTCTGTGAATGAAGATCTGAAACCACATTAATAGAATGAGCTTTGTCACTCATCTTTAGGATACATTTGGACAAGTCAATTGACTTGAAAAGCAGCATTATTAATTAAATCTGTACATGAAACTGCAAAAAAGTAACACAAAATTAACTGAGTGAATAAGGGCTTATCTTGAACACTAATATGCGCGTATTTGAACTGAGTAATGCAGAAGGTTGAATATTAAGAACGAAAAGATCCTAAACATACCAGAATATATACAGCAACTTCCATCATCAACAATTTACGAATCTTAATTGTGTTTATGACATCTTGGCTAAGTCCCTGGCTTTGGCTTCTGGCTTCATGATTTTTGTCCCCTGATATAACTCCAGTACAATATTGGTCCATTTTCTTCTTCAGAGACACCAAATCCTGTCACACAAGGCCAATGGTTGGTGCATTTTCACTGAGTTTGCCATGTGCTAAGATTCTTAGGAATCTAGTGCCAGAGATGAAGCGGAAGCCACAACGAAGCCGGGGTTTCATAAACACCACATAAAGTTGGTAAGTATTGGACAGATTTATGGCAATCCATGTACTGGGTGAGGGAGGGGTGTTGGGTTGAGGAGGCGGGGTCATTACATTCAAACACCTCAACACTCACTGAATTCCCCTCTCCTTTCAAATTTACCATTTAGACAAAGATAATAGATTCCAGTCATCATACATATGTACATGTAAGATTAAAACAAATTGTCCCCCAATCAAATCAAATGTAACTGTAGTCAATACACTGTTTATATAAGACTTTGTATAGTAACATAATGTAATTGATGCACTGTTTATTAAGAATTTGTATGGTAACACGGTTCACATCAGAGGGATCTGGCAGTTTGGATTTTTGAGGAGAGATGTGATATGAGTGGGACATGAATGTTGATTGGTGCTGTAATGACTGGACAATTTCATCCTCAACATTTGCTGTTGGGATGATGATGATTGCTAGTCAATATCATGTTGGATGACATCACACCTTGTGATACATCTTGATCGAGTAGTAGTCAGCCACTGCCAGCTGGCCACCTGATGTGAATGTGATTCCACGTGGGGCATACAGACCCTGAGCCAGGCAATCAAGAAACCTGCCATCTAGGTCATACTGGTGAATATGACCAGTGCCAGGCCCAACTTGGTGCATTGCAAGGTAGATGCCTGAGCTGTCACAGCATACACCACGGCAGTATTCCACCGGCTTACCATTGATGGTTGGCTGAATTATGGCGTGTGTTTTACCTTCGCCATCAGCAATGTCCACTTTGTTTGTGTCCCATCCACTGACCACAACTCTATCAGTGTCGTCATCCACAGCCAGGTAGTGAGGTGGAGTCTGCACTGGTATGGTGTGTAGGATCTCACCATCAGTGGGTTTGTGTTCAGTCCACACCATATTGTCGGTGTCGCCTACTAAGATGCTATTCTTTGTTACTGCTAGACTCGATAGGTCCATTTCTATCTTGTCTACCTGATGCTTGGGCATCGTTGGGAACTGCTTTACAAGAGTGTTGTCCTTCATGTTGAACACCTTGACATACTTGCTTTCATCTTCCAACACAAGCAAGCGTTGCTCAGGATTGTGGATGGCTGCAACTGCCAGTGGATCTGTGGGTAAAGAAGAACTCAAATTTAACATATGCACAGTGTATAAATGCACTGTCACTATTCTGAGTCCCCATGAAATATAAATACCTATGATAACCGACCTATAATAATGAATACATGGCGTGACTTAAAGCCTGTTCATGTAGAATTAATAGGCCTATACATGAACATTGTGCAGTCTTCAACCACCATACATGTATATTTGTGAATAACTGCAATGTCTTGGAGATCCTGTTTTGCAAAGTCTTTAATAAAGTTGATGCACTCTCTGTGCTATTCTAACATCAAAATAGATTAGTCTTATATTTAATCGTGTTGCTATTTTTTTTTTTAGCAATAATAAGGCTGTTCAATTTTCAAATGAAGCATTAATTGAACAACATAATCCCCATTTTTAGTCATCAAATAATAGAAAACTGTATAATAACAATTTAGTTCTTGCAAACTTTAAGACACCTTTCACAAAATGTTCCAAGATTGGTGCTTACATCATAAACTAACAACTGAAAAAAAAAGAAACTTGAAGCATATTGTTTTTTTTTTGTAATTTAAGGTCAAAGGTCATTTAGTAGCGCATTATCTAGAGCTTCATGGTATGATTTTGGTTTTATTTTAATAATAATAATAATACTGAACACTTATATAGCGCTCTAACTGTCATAGAAAGTACCACAGCGCTTTACACAAAAATGGACGAAAAATCCAAAAACCAGAAAACAAAACAAGAAATAAACCACATACAAAATACATGAGTAAGCAATAACATATAAATTAAACAGATCAATTTAACAGATCAATTAAACAGATGGGTTTTCAGGGTTTTTTTGAATGTTGCTAGTGAGCTAGAGTGGCGGATGATGTAGGGTAAATTGTTCCAGAGTTTTGGGGCAGCAGCGTGGAAGCTTTTCTCTCCAGTGGAAGTGCGAGTTTTGGTACATGGAGTAATCTGGTGTCAGTAGATGATCGGAGGCTTCTGGTCGGCTTGTAAAGCTGAATGAGTTCGGTTAAGTATGAAGGTGCAGAGTCAGTGTTAAGACATTGGTAAACGAGGGACAGAAGTTTGAAGATGATTCGGTTGGGGATTGTCAGCCATTGAAGATTTTGGAGGATAGGAGTGACGTTGTAATATTT
This sequence comes from Patiria miniata, assembly GCF_015706575.1. NCBI lineage: Eukaryota > Metazoa > Echinodermata > Asteroidea > Valvatida > Asterinidae > Patiria > Patiria miniata. The sequence goes on along the minus strand of NW_024037064.1, from coordinate 5,701,841 downwards.
TCCAGCCTGATAAATCAGTTTAGCAGCACGATTTTGGAGCCTTTGAAGGCGTTTGCAGTCAGCAGATGTTATACCGAACAGGAGTGAGTTTGCATAGTCCAGTCGAGATGTTACGAGGACTCTAATGGCAGCATGACAAGATGTTTTGTCAAGGTACATTCTGATCCGTGATAGGTTGCACAGATTCATGTTAACGGATTGACAAATGGCACTGACTTGGTTGGACATCTGCATGGTTGGGTCGAATACCACTCCAAGATTTCTGATCTTTGAGGAAGCCTGGATGGTATCAGCGCCTACTTGGAGGGAAAGATCAGATAACGAATTGAGAATTCTGGTGTTGGCACAGACAAAGAATTCAGTTTTGGATTCGTTTAGTTGAAGCATGTTACTTATCATCCAGTACTTTATGTCCATAATGCATTGTGATAATGTAGACAGAGCTTGGTTGATTTCACTTGGATCGTTGGGATTGAATTGGATGTACAGTGGCGTGTCGTCAGCATAGATGTGGTAACGGATATGCTGAAAAGCCTGGAGAACGGTAGCAAGAGGATGAGTAAATAGGGAAAACAGCTGCGGTCCGACAACGGAGCCTTGTGGTAGTCCAAACTCCAGTAGCAGTGGCGGATCCAGAGAGGTTCGTGCCGGGGGGGGGGGGGCGCAACGGCTCATTCGAGTAAAAAATGGCCTTATTTTACAAAATTTTGGTCACTGCCGGGGGGGGGGGGGTAGCACGCCCCCGTAGCACCCCCTGGATACGCCAATGAGTAGTTGTGGGTCAGATAGCTCACTAGCAACCTTTACTCTATTAGTGCGACCAACAAGGTAAGAATGAAACCACTGTTGAACATGACCTGTAATCCCAAATACATTGGATAATCTATCTAAGAGAGTAGCATAATCGATAGTATCAAAGGCCGCCGACAGATCCAGCAACACCACGAAGACGGCCTGTCGATCATCAAGGGCACGCAGTATGTCGCTCTTGATTCTCAACAATGCCGTCTCCGTGCTGTGGCCAAACCTGTATGCGGACTGAAACTTCTGATCCATCAAATTTGTACACAGATGAGCATTAATACGACTAAGACCAATTTTTCAATTAGTTTGGATAGAAAAGCCACATAAGAAACAGGTCTATAGTTCTTGAGGTTTAATATTCACATCCAGCCTAGGCTTCTTCAGAATTGGCGTAACAATGGCTTCCTGAAGGATTGATGGGAAAGAACCTGTGGACAGTGAATTCACAATGGAAACCAGTGCAGGGAGGAGGGTGTCGGTGTTCTCTTTCACCATCTATGTGGGGAGAAGGTCCAGTCCACATGACTTGTTAGGTGATTTGTTAACAAGTCTAAGGACCTCATCATCAGCTAGGGTGAAGTCGGAGAGTTCAGGTACGTGTGGCGGGGAATCAACATGGACCGCATCATCAGTTCAGAGGTTTGGGTGAGCAGACACTCAATGTTAGATATTATTTTCACAATTTTGTCCTTGAAGAAAGTGGAGAACCGGTTGCTTAGTGACTTCAAGGATCAGCCAGATGGAAGAGAAGTGGCCCCTTTGTTTAACAATGAGTTGATTGTTTTAAACACAGTTTTTGTGTTGGCGGATGAAAGCTGGGCCTTGAAGTATGTTGATTTTTCACGACGAATGAGCTTAGTTAATTCATTGACCTGATCCATGTATTTTTGTTGGTCATCAGGATGTTTAGTTTTGTGCCATCTTCTTTCAAGTTTTCTACGGTTGCTTCTGGTGAGGTGGATTTCTTTCGTGTACCATGGTTGGTGGGATTTGAACCTTCGTGTTCTTATCTTGATGGGACAATGAGCGTCCAGGACACTCAGGACTGTGTTGTTGTAAAACACAACTTGGACATTGGGACTACTGTCATATGGAAACGACTCGAGAGATCGTGCAAGATCATCAGTGAAAGTATCAGTGTCGATGGAACGGTAGTTTCTTGTTTTCAATTGCACCACCTGTTGGTTGGGTTTGGCATGATCAATGACGCATTTTGTCACATGTTTTTGCACAGTTTTGCACAAGGGTGTCTGTCTGACGTGAAATCACAAGATCAAGGGTTTGCCCGTATTTGTTAGTGGGCCCGTGGACATGTTGCCGTAGGCCATGGTCGGCAAGCAATGTGAGAAACTGAGCAGTGTTAGTTTTATTTGGCGTATCGAGGTGCAGATTGAAGTCCCCCAGTATTAGGTGATTTCCAGAGAGGGGTGAGATTTCGGCCAGGAAATCATTGAAGTCTGACAAAAATTCTGACGTATTCAGGCCATTCCTTGGTGACGGGGGCGGTCTGTAGATTGCGAATATACACAACTGTTTTGTGGCATCAGTAATGCAAGCAAGTTCAAATGAACAATGATTCAATGTTAGACCCTGCAAAGTATAAATTGAGCGGTGCCTTGAAGATGATTGCGATATGCCGCCTCCAAACGTATCACTGTCACGTGGCTTGCTAAGGAATACATAGCCCGGAGGTGTGGCCTCACCGATTATCACTGAATCCTCAATTTAACATGATTCTGTAATGACCATGATGTCAACATCATATTCAAGTATATAGTCACATATGAGTGTGGATTTGTTCCTGATAGAGTTTGCATTCCAGGGATGGACATTGAGTTTATTGTATGTCTCGTGGGCGATAGGCTTCAAGTTATTCAAGTTCGAACCCGACTGCCTATGTGTCGATACCGCAGGTCAAGAACTAATGCAAACTGGTATTTGACTAATTCTCTGTGAGGGAGGTTTAATATTCACTTGGTATTGGTCCAATTTGGTTCGTCGTAAATGACAACCAGCTTCCTACTCCTGATCCGGAAAATACCAAGATCTTTGAGGGCAGTGTATGATGGTTGTGGTAGCCACAGTTTACCAGTAGGCCTAAGGCTGGGTAAGTCAGATCGACTGTACTGCAGGGTCCTACTCGGGGGCAGAAGTTGTGTAGAACTTGGTTGGTGATGCGGAAAAGTCCCATTCATGATAAGCGGCTGGGTAATAGTGTCTATTGGAGATGTCATTTGCATTTGAATGCGGGGCTGAACGCCAAAGTCCAGTGAGGCATATACATGTACATGTATACACACATACCAATTAATCAGAATCCAAGTTGCTGCAGGCAAAATCATGATGAAATACACAAGTTCCAGAGATCAGACTGCCAGGTAAACAAAATCAACAGAGTCAGCAAATCACAAGAAGGTCTTAATCAATGTTTGATCATAATCAGACCACAAAAGGATGAGAAATCACAAACATTTAGCGGAGCAATTTATAGTGGCAGCAGCTTAGTCAGCGCCATATCATTTTATGAAATGGAGGCCATTCAAAGAGCTTTAATATGATGTACAATTTGGCTTTGTATTTGCTATAGTCTTGGAAATACGTACAAGTATTGAAAGTTCGAAGGCCATGCTAATTAGTCAAAAGTTTGTTGACCCGTATCAGAATATAACAAGCCAAACTAAAAAAAAAAATCAGTTTTGGGGGTTTTCATACAGGCCAATCATCACACCAAAATTGTTTCAATCTGTGAGGGTCAGGCCCAAAATCATGTTGAATTGACACGGAATGACACATTTTTGAGAGTCAAAATTTTGACCCCCAAAATTTGTTCTTGCAAAAATAACACTCAAACGGCCAATTTGTCAAGGATGGTTGTGTAAACGTTTATATCCTACTTTTAAATGCTCTTTATAGCCCAATGGGGTGTTTTCCAGGATGTAGTGTCCCTTTAAATCACTTGTTATTTGAAATGGTGGTGTCATTTATTACGTCACCATTTTTGTCACATCTTTGTACAACAGTGCATGTTTTGCCTTCATACCTTGAACCGCAACCGTTAGGGAGAAATTCCATTTGTTTTAAAATTCATGCTTCCTGCGGTATTTTGAAATCATAAACTTTGACCGTTAACCCTGGAAGGTCAAGTGACTTCACGTACATGTACACGACAAGAAATGTTCATCAACATCAGCGCATGGTCTATCAGATCACAAAGTGTGAACATGAAAGTCATGCAGCATTATTGTCCAGAGAAAAGCAAAGCACCAACACAAACACTAAAGAAGAACAAAGACAAAACCAAAGGGTGGTGTTGATGGGGGCTCATGCAGCCCCATCACCCACTAAAACAATGGAGAGGGATCAGGCCTTGAACATTCTACTCACAGGGCAGATTGGTTTGTTTGCAAAGCAACCTAAAAGCAACCCGTCTCTGTAATTCTGAAGGTTACGACCCCCTTCCCCCCCAAAAAAAATTAAAACAAATAAATAGGGTTTCTTCCAAACAACTCAAATCAGTAATGAAATAAATAGAAGTTTTGTTGAAAATTTGTTGAAGTTTTGTTAAAGTTTTGTTTGATTTTTTTTCTGTGTGTGTGTGATTTTTTTTGTTAAACATACATGTAAGCATACATGTAAAAAAAAAACCAATTCAACATTTGTCAGGAAAACAAAACCAAATTTGTTGGAGAGCAGTGCCAGCACATCAGTTCCGGTAAGGAGAATACACGATTCAGTGTGCTATGTTAAGGAGAATACACGAGAAAGTGTGGATTCGTAATTTAAGAATTCACGAGGCGCGAAGCGCCGAGTGAATTCGTAAATGAATTCGTAAATTAAGAATCCACACTTGTGAGTGTATTCTTCGACCTAAACCATTGCGTCAACAGAAGTATTGGAAAGAATGTTGCAACCTGACGCCACTTTTTTCTTCATATATCATCTCAATGAAGGTCATTCGTTGCAAAAATGATGATAAGTCATGAATCTGGGACTGAAGTTTTTTTCCAATTTTGTTAGGAAATACTTGAAATGACTCTCCGTAGACTTCGTACACAAGCGCGGAAGTGGCGTCAGGTTTCAACATTTTTCGCCACACCCGTACAACCAAGTCATTTTGTGTGTACAGGCTCCTTACGTCAAAATGGATAGTTCAGAAGACGATTTCTTTCTGACTAAAAGTAGTTTTTGCAGTGACAGCGAAGATCTGACTGTGAAGATGCATTGGTAATTTTCGGAAAGCAAATTTGCACGCAGACGGTCCTTTTCATGCTCATTATGGAGACAATTGTCCGACGTTCAAAGTGTGGATTCGTAAATCCGAATCCACACTTTAATAAAGATTTAACAATAGTGTGACATCATAGCAATTGTTTAATTGCCAGTATTTTATTGGTTTTCATTCTCAGTTGTCAGATCTGCATGTGCACATGGAAGACTGACGATCATGAAAGTTGGTGTTAATGAACATGTGCATGAAAGAAACTTACATTGTAGGGGAATGGTTCCCTTGTGTTGTCCCTCATTGCTGCAGATGACCACTCGGTTGTTCACCCAGTCTGCCACAGCAATCTCACCAGGTTGAGTAGCAGTAACATCCCGAGCCCCATTGAACTCTCCTGGACCACTTCCCCCTTTACCAATCTCACGACACATCTCCCACTTGCCTGTTTCCACCTCAAGCCTGCCCAGATTGATGTCACCAATCCTCTGACCCAGGGTGAAGCTCAGATATGAAAGCTTGGGATCAATCTGGGGAGGATTTTGACTCTTGAGAGATTTCAAGTCTTTGTTGATGATAGGATAGAGGAAAAGCAAGTCAGTGTCTGATGCAGTGTTTATGACATCCTGAGCTGTACTGAAGGAATGTTGTTTACTTTGTAGCATCATTGTCACTGTTTCCTGATGCTTATTGTATGTTTTGTTGCGATCCTGCTGGAGTTGTTTGATTTCTTCAATCATCTTTGTCTCTTGAGTTGTTATCTCAGCTCTCATTTTATCCGCTTTGTCTTTCACAGCTTTCACAGTCTTTGTGACGTTCTGTGTGAACTTCTGCTTACCTTGTGATGAAGTGGCCAAAGCTTTTTGAAGTATTTTTATGCCTGTGGTGACATTTGGAAACATATCTGTCAGTGACTGTTTGTATTTGCGAGAAGCCTCTCCAGAGTCAATGTAGTGATGTTTTGGTTCACGGTGGTCTACTACAGTACAATCTCGGCAGATTAACTCTTCACATGTCTCGCAGTAAAATCGTTTCACTTCTCCTTTGTGTTTCTGGCATTTAGACTCATCTTCTTCTGGTGTTTTTTTCACTGTTACCTTCCCCTGACGAATGTCCTCCAAAGTAGCCACTGTGTGGTTTGATGTAGCAGCAAATCGCAAGTGTATCTTGCGACAGTTTGGGCAGATATTCTGTGCACAGTCCAGGCAACGAAGCATAGCCTTGTTTCCCTCATCACAAATCTCACAGATGACCTTTGTGTTTTCTGAACAAGCCACCTTTTCTTGGAGTGAAACCTCCTCAACTATTCCCATCAAATGGAAATTTGTTTTCAGGCCTTGAATGCGTGTCTCTGGAAGTACCGTCTCCCGTCGACAGACAGGGCAAGGAATCTTAGGCTTACCTGCATACCTGCTGGTGTAGTATTTCTCCAGACATGTCTCGCAAAAACTGTGCTGGCAATCCAGCACCTTGGGCCGTTTGTATTTCTCCTGACATATGTCACAGGAAAGATGGTTGCTTATCTTCTCAAGAGCTGTAGCCATTTTTATCTGTATTCAAATAGTATTTAAACAGAAAATGGAAGGGTTACTATAAGAACAATGACAAAACTTGAGCAAAACATGCGCCTTCTATGTACATTAAAGATGCACTGTCCCTGCAAGTTCCATCTAGAAAAAAAGTATATGGACATGTATAATGTTTCTTGTGACTTGCTGTTTTGTAGCCAGACAAAAGATATCCACTTTTGAACGAGACATCAAATAAAAAAAATCTCTCTTTTAATTCCTTTTGGAATTCCTGTTCAGGTTTTGAAGAGCACTGAGAGTACATCTTTTATTCTCTTCTGAAATGTTTTCAGATATTGAAATGGACAAAACTGTATGCAAGGTGCTTTTCCATTTCTTTTACTGAATAGGATTCAGATTTCCCAGGCCAGACAACCCAGAATTTGTATGTTTAATTGGTTGGGAATTTTGAGTTCGGATGAGCAAGCAGTTCTCAGCAGAAGTGAAAAGAAAGTTGCATAATTAGCTGTTCCCAATTTCAATTGGGAACAGCATTTGTTTTCCTTAAATTTTTTTTTTCCTTTTTTTTTTTAGCTGTTCCCAATTTTCAATTGGAAACAGCTCTTGTTTTCGTTAAAGCTTTTTTTTCCCTTTTTGGCTTTTCCGCATAGTGCGGAAAAGCCTTTGTTTTTGTTCTCATTTTTTTTTTTTTTTTTTTTTCCTTCTTTTTGTCGCCAAAACCCCATAGACTTTGTGCACGTTTTTTCTCAGTGCCACTTTTGGCATTAATCTTTGTCAGACATCATTCAAAGTTTGCATAAGCATAGTCCCCATAGCAAAGATGTGTCCCGAAGATTGACGTCATGGTGACGTCATCGACTAATTTATTATAGATTTTTGAATATTAAATTTTTCCCATAGACTTTGTACACAGAAATTAAAAACAAATTGTCGCTTTTCAAAGGGCATTTTTGACTCTTTGCCAGTAATTCATTTACACCACTCTTTGTCCAAGCAAAGACCCTAATTCAAACAACATTGTGGAATGATGACGTCATGATGACGTCATCCTGTGTTGATTGATAGGCAATTAAATTGTGACACTTTTAATATTTAAAAATGCATAAGAAATCAACCATACGCGTCCGCAGCATTCTATTGCCGGCAAGTGGTAGAGTATTATGGTCTTTATTTCATTCAGTGTGCGTGGAATCACGTGACCCTTGCTTCCGGTCGAAAAAGGCCAAAACCGGAAGTGGCTTATCATTTAAAAGTGGTAATAGATATGAACTTGCTTTTTACGGTGTTAGTCTCTTGGCCAAAAGTATTCTTCAAATCATTTACCAATGACGTCATGCAATCTTCGAGCGCCCTCTAGCGACAGGTTGAAAATTTTCAAAAATGTGTTTTGAATAGATGTCTGTGGCGAAGTTTGTCAGAATCGCCTAAATATTGGTGTATAGGATGACCTTGATCCCCTTAAGACGTGTGAGAAGTTTTAGGCGTATGACGTCATCAGACCGGAAGTTATAATGAAAAGACCCTTTTTCCTGAGAAAATTCCTGAAAAATCAACCATGGCAGTTTTTATATTAGTTTTTACTTTAATTGTCGATTTAAGGGTAGGTCTAAAACATTTCAAAGCTTCGACGCAATAAGCGAACTCGAACATGGCATGCGCACGCTTAAAACTTCAAGTTGACAATATACCTCTGCTTTAAAACATGCACAGGACGTCCACAATGTACATGTACATGCACGTACGTTGTACATACGCACATACATCGTATGTCAGTCAGCCCGCAGCGCTAGCGCACGTGTTGCTGAGGTCAAATCCTGACCATAGTGACCGTTTTAGCCGATTTTCGGCTAACTTAGACAAAACATGCACAGGACGTCAAAATGTACATGTACATGCACGTACGTTGTACATACGCACATACAACTTATGTCAGTCAGCCCGCAGGGCACGTGTTGCTCAGGTCAAATCCTGACCACAGTGACCGTTTTAGCCGATTTTCGGCTAACTTTGACAGACTTTATGTTCATGCATAGTCAGAGACGTATTATTGATAAAAAAAAATCATAATGCGGAAAAGCCCTATGTTCTGTTGCAAACAGACATAGATCTCTAGTTTTTTCTTTTTAGCTGTTCCCAATTTCAATTGGGAACAGCTCTTGTTTTCGTTATAGTAGGTTGAGGTCTTTATTTCATTCAGTGTGCGTGAAATCACGTGACCCTTGCTTCTGGTCGAAAAAGGCCAAAACCGGAAGTGGCTTATTGTTTGAAAGTGGTAATAGATATGAACTTGCTTTCAACGGTGTTAGTCTCTTGGCTGATGGTATTCTTCAAATCATCTACCGATGACGTCATGCATTCTTCGAGCGCCCTCTAGCGACAGGTTGAAAATTTTCAAAAATGTATTTTGAATAGATGTCTGTGGCGAAGTTTGTTGGAATTGCCTAAATATTTGTGTATATGATGACCTTGACCAACTTAAGACGTGTGCAAAGTTTTAGGCGTATGATGTCATCAGACCGGAAGTTATAATGAAAAGACCCTTTTTCCTGAGAAAATTCCTGAAAAATCAATCCGTACAGATATAATCTTGAATCGCCCATTAAATGATAGCATAAACATTTGCCTCAACAGGGCCAAGTTCCCAGCTTGTCAAATTGTTCACACAGTTGACGCGACGTCGGCAAAAATACCCTTGCCAAAGTTGCGGTAGAGAGCTTTAAAACATGCGCAGGACCTTCCACAATGTGTATAGCACGTACACGTGGCTTTGAAACGTTGTTCAATGTACATTACGTCCCTTCATTCTCGCCAAAAGAGGGCAGTACATAACTTTAACGGTTGTACGGGCTGTGCCAGGCAGCGTAAGGAGCGGCACAGTGCCTCATCTAATTAACACTTTTACGGTGTCAAAAGGATAGCGCGTTACAAAAAAATATATAACTGCACACCGTATAAAGTGAATGACCCCATTCGCTAATCAGAAACTTTAACGGTTGTACGGGTGCACAGGCTAAGCTATGCAAGGCAACATAACGAGCGGCACACATCCTGATCTGAACACTTTTACGGGATCAAAATAAGGACAGCTGCGCGTCACCAAAAAAATATAACGGCACACCGTATAAAGTGAATGGCGCCCCCATTCGCCAATCAGTAGACTTGTGTCAGTGATTTTGTTCTGCTTTAGGGGAAGTTGGACACTTATTCAATTGCAATAAAAAATATCACACGTTTTTATTCTACAAGCAACTTTGGGAACTATTTTAAATCCGATCAACTTTAAACTCAGCATAGTCATTAACCATCATCTGAAGATGTATGCCGAAACTTTTTGTCATCGTGACGTCATCAGGGTTCACGTGACATCTATTTATAGATTCAATTTTTACAGCCTTATAACTATAGAACTATTTGAACAATTGATCTCAAATTTGGTAGGTTATACAACCAGGGAAGTGTTATAGATGACAATTGATATGTCAAGGTCACGAGACCTTCACTTCTGGTTTTACCGGAAGTGGTAATTTTAGGCCCCGATATCATATTTCATGAATTATTAATCTGATCAGCTTGAAACTTCACATTAATACAAAGCTATATTGACAGATAATTATATTGCATTATTATTACTGTGCACATATTTATTGTCATGTTATGACATCATGAATATTTAATGAGACACTCTTTACAGTCTTATAACTATGGAACTATTTGACCGATTGATCTCAAATTTAGTAGGTATACAGACAGGGATGTCTTATAGATGAACATTGATATTTCAAGGTCATGTGACTTTTACTTTCAGTTTTACCGGAAGTGGTAATTTTAGACCCCTAAATCATATTTCATGAATTATTAATCTGATTAGGTTGAAACTTCACATTAATACTAAGCTATATTGACAGATAATTTTATTGCATAATTATTACTGTGCACTTAAATATTGTCATGTCATGATGTAATTAATATTTAATGAGACAATCTTTTCAGTCCTATAACTATAGAACTGTTTGGCCGATTGATCTCAAACCTGGCAGGTATACAGAGAGGGAAGTGTTTTAGATAAAAATTGACATGTCAAGGTCATGTGACCTTCACTTCCGGTTTTACCGGAAGTGGTAATTGTAGACACTTATATCATATTTCATGAATTATTAATCTTATCAGGTTGAAACTTCACATTAATACAAAGCTATATTGACAGATAATTATAATGAATTATAATTACTGTGCACATAATTATTGTTATGCTATGACTTCATGAATATTTAAAAGGTTGTACCAGAAGTGCAATCTTTAAAAGTAATCATTTCAATTTATCAATTTCATTTTTTGTTATTCATTAAATCATTTTGTTTACTGTCCAATAGAGAATCAAAACTGGGAACAGCTCTGTGGTTGTTCACAACCACAACCTCTAGTTTTTGGCTTTTTCGCAATTTTGCAAAAAAGCCTTTGTTTTTGTGCTCGTTTTTTTTTTCTTTCTTCTTTTTGTCGCCTAAACCCCATAGACTTTGTGCACGTTTTTTCTGGCCTCCACTTTTGGCATTAATCTTTGTCATACATCATTCAAAGTTAGCATAAGCATAGTCCCTATAGCAAAGATGTGTCCCAAAGATTGACGTCATTTATTACAGATTTTTGAATATTTAATTTTTCCCATAGACTTTGTACACAGAAATTTAAAAGAAATTGTCACTTTTCAAAAGGCATTTTCGACTCTTTGCCAGTAATTCATTTACACCAATCTTTGTCCAAGCAAAGACCCTTATTCAAACAACATTGTGTAATGATGACGTTATGATGACATCATCCGGTGTGTATTTATATGCAATTAAATTGTGACACTTTTGATATTTAAAAATGCATAAGAAATCAACCGTACAGGCAGTTTTTATATTAGTTTTTACTCTAATTGTCGATTGAAGGGTAGGTCTAAAACAATTCAAGGCTTCGAGGCAATAAGCAAACTTGGACATGCCCTACGCACGCTTAAAACTTCAGGTTGACAATACCTCTGCTTTAAAACATGCACAGGACGTCCACAATGTACATGTTCATGTACATGCACGTACGTTGTACATGTACATATCGTATTTCAGTCAGCCCGCGCGCAGCGCACGTGTTGCTGAGGTCAAATCCTGTCCACAGTGACCGCTTTAGCCGATTTCCGGCTAACTTTGACAGATTTTATTTTCATGCATAGTCAGGGACGTATTATTGATAAAAACAAATCATAATGTAGTGGCGAGTTGTGAAATTTAATTTTTTAATCATAGTTGTTAATTCAAAGTGTTTTCTAAACTTTAATTTATGATTACGCATACCTTTGATTGGAAATAAGTTTGTTGCGGTAAAACTGTTCATTAATCGTTCCCGTACTTTCGTAATAGCGCCCTCTTGTGATATGGTGCATTTTGTTAGGTCAAAGTTTAAATTCTTCATGATTCCGATGATTCGTATATAAGGCCAAAACAAAAAGTCTCCGGTTTCTGGCATGCGCGCGCGTCGCCGTAGCCATGCGCGTCGGCAAAATGAAACAGGATTTTTTTCAATGAAAGATGATGTCTCAAAAACGCCAAACTCACTGGTTTGACTGGAATCCTGCTGCTGCACATTTTTAACGTGTTCTTAGATGAGGTTATGATCGAGAATAAACTTTATGTGGCCTCTCTGGACTCCCATATATTTGCACTAAGTTTAGTCGGGCACCATTTGCAGTCATCAGCCGACATTTGAACGAAAAAGTCAGGTAAAAAAAAAAAAAAGCCGCGTCGCCGCACCACTTTTTGGGCAAGCTCCATACCAGAAACCGGAGACTTTTTTTTTTGGCCTAATGGACATGTACCAAATTGTTCTCCCCAAATAAATGTAAAATTATCAGTCCCAAATGTTGTAGTTTCGGATCCAACACAATCGGTAAGCCTTGTTGATTTATTCATGGCTATAATTTATCGTATTCTGAGTGATTAAGTAAGATTATTTGCAGCTTTTCAAAGTGAAGATTTATATGTATTGGGGTGTGTTTATTTACACGTACAGGGATAATGTACGCATTATGTCAAGTGAAGGCTCAAGCTCAATCGCATATATTTGACCAGTTAATCTAATGATTTATTATGTTTTTCTGTAATTGTTAATACTAAAGTTAAGTATTGTAATTTGTGTAATTACAGTGAACCACCACCACCGCCGTAAGCACCAAAGCACCAAATACAACAGCACTAGAGTACTACTGCCTCAGGGTGCGTTCGGAAAGGGACCGAATACTTAAAATAAAAACACTTGTGCAGCAAATGACGTTTGCAAGGCTACATTAAAGTTCACGATTTGGGACATAGTTTTACAACTCAATCATGGCTGAGGCAGATTCTGCAAATAATTTACCTGACAACACTGATGCGGTTAGTGAAGCCGGGTCATCCATTTCAAGAGCTAGCTCGAGGGTTAGCACAAGTTCAGTTTCCAGACGGAAAGAAGGGAAGGCCAATCAGTTACTGGCACGCCTCAAAGCAGAGCAGTTGAAGAAGAAACAGGCATTGGCGCATGAGAAGCTCAAGATTGAACAAAGGATGGAGCAGATGGAGGCGGATGACGAATTGGAGCAAGCTGAGCAACAAGTACAGTTCTGGGAAAATGAAGTTAGGACTGAGGGTGGTGTGACAGACGGTCCATCCGTGAGAAACATGGAATGGAATTTAACCACCCCTTCAGAGTCCGCCGGGGTGACATTACCTCAACAAGATGTGTCTCCATCCAGTGGTGACGATGTCCCAGACTAAGTTGATGGCAAAGCAGACCTCACAAATCTTGCTCAGTTGGTTTAGGCCATGACGTTGGCCATCAATACACCAAAACCAGAGCTGCTCTCCTTCAGTGGTGATCCTGCAGACTACGCGGGGTTCATCCACAATTTTGATGTGAATATTGCCAGCAAGGTTTCCGAAGACAGGGTAAAGTTAACTTACCTTATTCAGTTCTGTAGAGGAAAGGCTCGAGAGAGTGTAGAGAACTGCGTGCTGATGGAGGAGAAAGCCGGGTATAAGTTGGCGAAGGAAATTCTTTGTGATCAGTTTGGTCAGCCACACGTCATCACCCAATCTCTCATCAATAAAGTCACCGATAGACAACCGATCAGGCCAAATGATGGAGCTGGACTGTGGGAGCTTGCTCGTCAGATGAGGAAATGCCAGGTGACTCTGTCGCAGATTAGGTACTCAGCAGACATGAACAGCTCCGACCGTCTCCTCAAGGTACAACGATTGTTGCCGATACATCTTCAATCCGAGGGGGCTAAACGAGCTCAGATCATGATCCAGGGTAACATGGAGCCCAACTTCAAACACTTGACTGACTTCATCGAGCAAAAGGCAAAGATAGCAGGTAACATGTTTGGCCAGAATATTGGGACAAATATTCGAGCAGACAAGACATCACATCTCAGCTTCAAGAGTAAACAAGCTAAGGTTACCACGCTTGCTACTCAAGGTTCGAATGCGGTAGGAGAGACAACAAATGGACGAAGTCGTCCTCAGCGAGGAAACTATGTGCCGATATGTCGCTGCTGTTCCCAATCACATACGTTGAAGAAATGCAGAGAATTCCAGCAAAGGTCTTATGACGATAGGCTGAAGTTCGTCCTAAGCAACAAGTTATGCGACAACTGTTTCCGACCTGGGCACATGGCTAAAGGTTGTATGCTGAAATCAACATGTGAAGTCAGTAGCTGTACATGGAGGCATCATACGCTGTTACATCCTCTTCATGTCTACTTCATGAAAGGTTATGCCAGAGAGATATCTTCATCAAGCCCCCGGGTGTCACGCCTGAGACTACCACTGATGAGCAGCTTGCCAAAGGTGTAGAAACCGCAATAACAGGACAGACAGTGTGGTACTTACCTCACCACCCAGTGCTGCATCCACAAAAGCCAGGCAAATTTAGAGTAGTATACGACTGTGCTGCCAAGTACAAGGGTGTATCGTTGAATGACCAGCTGCTTCAGGGACCTGATTTTGCAAATAATCTAGTCGGAGTACTGACGAGATTTAGAGAAGAGCCTGTCGCACTGGTAGCTGACGTTGAAGCAATGTTTCACCAGGTTAAGGTGCCTAATAATGACAGCGATGCCCTGAGATTTCTCTGGTGGCCCAACGGAGATTATTCCAAGGAGCCGACGGATCATAAGATGCTGGTGCACCTGTTCGGTGCGACATCTTCACCCAGCTGTGCCGGATTTTGTCTCAGAAAGACAGCAGAAGACAACCGAGAGAACTTCGACAAGGAAACCGTCACCACAGTTCTGGAGAATTTCTATGTAGATGATTGTCTTGTGTCAACGAAGACAGAGAGTGAAGCCATCAGGTTAGCCAGTCAGCTTATCCAGTTATTAGCCAAAGGAGGATTCAGGTTGACTACATTTTTATGTGGGTATGTAACAGTCGTGATGTATTGGTGACCATTTCTGCTGAAGAGAGAGCTCCATCTGTTGTTAAGTTGGATTTTGATCATCTGCCAGTGGAGCGTACGTTAGGCGTGAGATGGGATGTTGAGGCTGACAAGTTTGGGTTCGAAGCAGCTGTGAAATGCAAGCCCGCACAAGGAGGGGTATCTCGTCAACTGTAAGTTCATTGTATGACCCCTTGGGTTTCCTCGCACCATTTATCCTGCCAGTTAAAATTCTTCTTCAGGATCTCTGTCGTCAGGGGCATGGCTGGGATGAAAAGGTCAAGGAATGCGAGATGATGAGGTGGAAGCGATGGCTGGATGACCTACCAAGGCTGACGTGCGTTACCATTGATAGATGTCTCCAACCAAGGGAATTCAGCGACATAGTTGCCTTTCAGCTTCACCATTTTTTCTGACGCGTCAGAGCGAGGTTATGCCGCTGTGTCGTACTTGCGTGTTGTTGATGTGCATGGAAAGATCCACTGCGCATTTGTCATGGGAAAGGCCCGATTGTGTTCAGTGAAACAGGTCACCCTTCCTCGACTAGAGTTATCAGCTGCAGTTTTGGCGGTGAGGTTGAATCAGCTGATCCAAAGAGAGATTAGACTGCCTATCATGGAGACAGTGTATTGGACAGACTCCACGTCAGTTCTTCAGTACATCCAGATTGAGAGTCGCAGATTTCACACATTTGTTGCGAAACGTGTTTCAAGGATACAGAGTGGATCTGACCCATCCCAATGGCGGTACATGGACAAAGCCAGTAACCCGGCGGAAGATGGCTCACTAAGATTGACTGCAGACACCATGATCAAGAACCAACGATGGCTGAACGGACCTGATTTCCTGTTGAAGGAAGAAAAACACTGGCCACTCCCACCTGTTGTAATCAAGGGGCCCTACCCAGATGTACTACCCGATACTCTGCAGAGTGACCCCAAGGTGAAGAAAGTTGTCCAGTCTTACTCCATAGTTGAGAAGGATTGTGTACAGGAGTTTCTGAGTAGATACTCATCCTGGAGTCAAATGAAGCATGGAGTTGCCTGGTTGCTGAGATATAGAGACTACCTCTATGCTCGTGCCAAGGGAAGACGGGATGCCAGCGAATTCTGTTGTAGGAGACTGTTTTTGTCAGAGCTGCAGAGAGCAGAGAGAAAAGTCGTCAAATACACCCAGCGTCAGTCGCTCCGTAAGGAGATTGCTGTTCTTGAGGCTCATGCAGATGACAACAGAATAACCACCAAGAAGAGTAAGAAAGGTTCGAATGCGCTCCACAAATTAAGCCCCATTTTGGTGGATGGAATTCTCCGTGTAGGTGGACGCCTTGAGAATGCACCAATCCAACATGACATCAAGCATCCGATTATCCTGCCGAGCGATCACCAGGTGACGAGGCTGCTGATCGAACATCATCATCTCAAGGTTGGTCATTCAGGGGCAGGTATGACATGGACGTCACTAAGAGAGAGATTTTGGATACTGAAGGGAGGATCTACAGTGAGGCGAGTGATTGGAAAGTGTTTCCGTTGCAAGAAAAGAAATGCACCCCTTTGTCAACAGCTGATGGGTGAGTTGCCAGCAGATAGAGTCACTCCAGAGAACTGCCCCCCTTTACGTACGTGGGCGTGGATTACTTCGGTCCACTTTACGTAAAACAAGGCGGCAGCCATGTCAAGAGATACGGATGTGTCTTCACGTGTCTTACAATGAGGGCCATACATATAGAAATTGCTCACTCACTCGACAAAGACGCCTTCATAAACGCTTTGCGGCGGTTCATCAGCAGGAGAGGTACACCAGAAAAGATCAGGAGTGACAATGGTACCAACTTCACGGGAGGAGAGCGTGAGTACGTTACGGGAGAGTATTGCATCACTGAACGAGCAGAAGATTGGAGACTATCATATGGGAGGAGTCTGGGAGCGGATGATATGCTCTATTCGAAAATCCTCAAGAATCTCCTTCAAGAACAGGTGGTATGTGATGAGGTGCTACTTACCGTGATGGCTGAAGTGGAGGCTATTTTAAACGCGAGACCGCTCACACAGCTCAGCTTGGACCCCCGTGATGATGAGCCATTGACTCCAAACCATCTACTTCTGATAAGACCAAGCTCCAACGCTCCACCAGGGGTATTTGTGAAGGAAGATGGGTATGGGCGGCGCAGATGGCGTCAAGCGCAATTATTCTTGGCAGACCAGTTTTGGAGGCGATGGAAGAGGGAATACCTACCACTTTTGCGGCAGCGTCAGAAATGGACCCAGCCAAGACAAGACCTGGAGGTGAATGACCTTGTGTTGGTTGCTGCTGACAACGAGCCCCGCGGACAGTGGCTTCTCGGCAGAGTGATGGAAGTCTACCCAGATAAGGAGGGACGAGTTCGCCAGGTCGAGGTGAGAGTAGGCACTAAGTACCTCAGGCAGCCGCCCCATTGCCAAGCTTTGCTTCTTGGAAAGAGCTAACAGCATGTGAAATTTCATCAATCAATGAACATTTGTGACTGAACTCTGGCCAAGTGAACATTCGTGATTTGTTAATGATCAAAGAAGTTGACTCTGAATGTGTTCATTGTTTTTCAAGGACACAATCATTTGGAAATTGTAGTGCATTTAATTAATCCCTGATGCTTTGAAATTGTTAAGTGTGCCGCTTAAAGTTGTAGAAAAAGAACAGCTCGGTCAGTTCATGGGGCTGGGGATGTAGCGGCGAGTTGTGAAATTTATTTTTTAATCATAGTTGTTATTTCAAAGTGTTTTCTAAATATTAATTTATGATTACGCATACCTTTGATTGGAAATAAGTTTGTTGCGGTAAAACTGTTCAATAATCGTTCCCGTACTTTCGTAATAGCGCCCTCTTGTGATATGGTGCATTTTGTAAGGTCAAAGTTTAAATTCTTCATGATTCCGATGATTCGTATAATGGACATGTACCAAATTGTTCTCCCCAAATAAATGCAAAATTATCAGGTTTTCTAAGTCCCAAATGTTGTAGTTTTGGATCCAACACAATCGGTAAGACTTGTTGATTTATTCATTGGTTATAATTTATCGTATTCTGAGTGATTTATTAAGATTATTTGCAGCTTTTCAAAGTGAAGATTTATATGTTTTGGGTGTGTTTACTTACACGTACAGGGATAATGTACGCATTATGTCAAGTGAAGGCTCAAGCTCAATCGCATATATTTGACCAGTTAATTTAATGGTTTATTATGTTTTTCTGTAATTGTTAGTACTAAAGTTAAGTATTGTAATTTGTGTAATTACAGTGAACCACCACCACCACCACCGCCGTAAGCACCAAATACAACAGCACTAAAGTACTAGTACTACTGCCTGAGGGTGCGTTCAGAAAGGGACCGAATACTTAAAATAAAAACACTGGTGTAGCAAATGACGTTTGCAAGGCTACACATAATGCGGAAAGCCCCATCTTCTGTTGCAAACAGACATAGATCTCTACTTATATGTCTATGGGTCAAACAGATAATCAATATTGGGAACAGCTTACTCCTAGAACTATGAGGCTCCACTACGTGGAGCCTCATAGTTCAGAACCCCGCAAAATTGTTGTCAGCACAAAACACTAATTAAGTACAAAAATGTCCATCCCAACCAACCACTTTTTCCCACAGAACCGCTGCACAGTTTGCCCCTAAACTCGATTTTTGTTGGTGCTCATAACGAGAGTATGTCATGAGGTATTGTACGGAGTTTAGGGGCAAACTGTGCAGCAGTTCTGTGGGAAAAAGCTTGGTTGGGATGGACCTTTTTGTACTTAATTAGTGTTTTGTGCTGACAACAATTTTGCGGGGTTCTGAACCTATGAGGCTCCACTACGTGGAGCCTCATAGTTCTAGGAGTAGGAACAGCTCTGTGGTTGTTCACAACCACAATTTGTAGTTTATATGTGATCTCATCTTATAGGTCCATGGCTTATGTACATGTACAGGCTAAGTCACACCAGCAATGTGCCAAAGTACCAGCCAAATCATCATTTCCAACTATAAACTTCCAAACCGCCAATGATAAGTTTGTGGGTTGACTTTTTGTTTTTCAGAATTGAATAGATGTCAGTTGAGCAACATCAGACGTTCATCTCTTCTGACCATTGAAGACTACCTGTCTGTCAGTCTGTCAGTCAGTTGGCCAGCCATGCAGTCCTACAAGCCATCTGAATGTGAAACCCAACTGAGTGGTTTGGAACTATAGCCTGATGAACAAGCCAGTCAATGCCTGACTGTCAGCCAGTACATGTAAGTGATTTTGCTTGACAGTGATTGTTGCATTTGTCGGGTCACAAATTTGCGTCAATCAAAGAAATCTATGAATGTTAGTTATAAGAAATGAAAGTCCAAATATACATACCTGTAAGAAATACTGAGAGTTGTCAGGCAAAAATACAGGAATATAGCACAACTTTAATACATGCATTGGCAGGGTCATTGCTTGGAGAACAATGAGACCAACTTCCTCCTTGCAACTCACTGGCTCTGGTCAGTCCATTATTTTTTTTCAAAGGTAAAACAAGTCTGGACTAATACATTACAAAAAGGCAGGGGCAAAAATTAAAAAGGGGTAGCATTTTCCATGATCTCTACACAGCGATGTAGTCCAGATCTCCAATTCTGAGCGCAAGACATTGAAATACAAATACTGAAACTTGGACCAAACAATGAAAAAAAGAATAATTTGCTTCAAGTTTGAACTTGTGAAATCTCACTTTTGTGCTGATGTTTGGGGGGAAGGCTGAACACAATCTGACTATTCGGAAAATGTTCAATGTGAACAATGTTAAATATTATTTGAGTGGGGGGGGGGGGGTGGTCTGAACACCATCTGACTATTGGGAAATGTTCAATGTGAACAATGTTGAATATTATTTGAGTGGGGGGGGGGGGGC